>NC_142740.1:20617699-20902699 GCF_051943395.1 Hippocampus bargibanti | reverse complement strand
TCCAGACTTCGTGTCAGCAAGGAGGGGCACATGAAGTGTTTGTCATTAGGTCTACCAGTAACAAATTCACTAAACTATCTCTTATGCCAGATCATGCAAGAGCCTATTAATTACATACACACTCACACGCTCAGCGGGTTTACTATCCCATCTCCTTCTCCTTATTATGCTTCTTTTCATAATCCATCCACACTCTCTCTCTCTCACACACACACACACACACACACACACACACACACACACACACGCGCGCGCGCGCACACACACACACACACACACACACACACACGCACACACACAGACTCACACACACACACACGCACACGCGCGCACACGCACACACACACACACACGCACGCGCGCACACACACACACACACACACACACACACACACACACACGCACACACACACACACACACACACAATTGAGCGTCATAGCCTTGAGTGTGATTCTCCACTGTTCCACCCACTTGGACAAAAGAAACATTTACGTATTTTTAAATCGGACATAGGCCTTTTTCATATGTGGATATATGGATCCCATACGACTGCACCAGGCCATACTCACTTAAGTGGCATGTGATGTTGTGTTTCATGTGCATTGGTGTCACTTCATGCATGCATTACCTTTACATGTATTTTTTTAGAACAAGTACATGAATAAATTGCAACAAACACACACACACACACACGCACACACGCACGCGCACACACACGCGTTCAACTTTAAGCGTTCAACATAAGTATGCCATGATGGCCACTCTTCGTCAATTAAGCATGGCTTTACGAGACATCTCATGCAAGTTGTGTTACACACAAGTATTGTTTGTTGAATTCACTTCATTTTTATAAAGGCCAAATAGTTTTCTTATCCAGAGCATGGCTGCTGTGACAAATATTTTGACAGGTGAGACATTTCAACAGACAACCACAGCGATCACAGTCCGTCACAGTCACCCACCCTGTCTTCCGCATTGTCTCACTACCGTCCCATTTTCGGATCTGCAGCGGCTACCAGTATTATGAAGCTGCATTTTTACTTGAAAAATCATAAACCAAATTAAACAGGAAGCTCATAAAATGTACAAAAGCATATGTGGTCCAACATCCAAGTATGCATTTGATATAAATCATCATGACGAACGCATGGATTTTAAGCCAGAACACATTTTATACAGAAAAAAGATTATTTACTTTTTTCTTTATCTTGATTGACTTGTCCTTGACGTCCATTCACCATCTCCTCATCAGTGTCTTTGCACTAGTCCTCCAGAAATGATTACTGTTATCTCTGCCTTTGTAATCCCTTACCAAGGTGTCTACTCATACTTTTTTTTATTTCTACACCGTCTGACAAATGTGTCAAACAGGGCTGTTTTGTATATATGAAACCAACATCCCATGTATTGTTCACTCTAGCCAGTCCCATTTCTATCTTTAATGTGATGTTTTCTCTTGCTCTCATTTCACTGATTTGTGGTCGTTATTGAGAAAATTGCTGATTTCAAATGAATGCAGTTGCAATTTAATATTTTGACTACGTCATAACTTACATCATTATGAATCGAAAGGAACATTCCAATGCTAAATATTCTGAAAGGCGTACAGTTTGGAGTTAAACTTAAATTTTCTGGAAAGACTGTGCCTCAATAAGAGACGTGTAATGTGAGCAGTACACGTGAGACATAACATCAGCGAGTGGTGGTGAGTTTTGCTTTTCGAATAGTAGCTTGATTTAGTAGGCAATGGGTTCAATGATTTGAGTAGGCAATGGGTTCAATCCCCAGGGAAAAAAAGTCTGCAATGATGAATGGATCTAACAAATCAATAGTTGAAAAATATGAGAGAATTAAAACTGGTCTTTGCCACAAGGAATGTGAGCAATTATCCAAACATAGGCCATTTCGTCACATAATTAAGTGAAAGTATTGCCCATATTAAAAGTTTAAGCATCATTCATTAATCAACATTTCTGAACAAGGGCATGAGCAGCAATTTAAAAATGTTAAAATTATTAGCTTCGTCCTAACAGGAATGAGGACTTTTAGCATTGACAATCATCTCCCTCAATATTTTAATGGTATTATCTGTCACTTTGAACAACAGCGAATGCATTCATAATTTAAAGCAGCACAATTATATTCCACCAAACCAATGTAAATGCTCACTCACTCCAATAAGAGGGACATCTTGTAAATTTCTCCACTGCGAGTCTAATAAAGGCAAATCCAATCCAATCAAATCCAATCTTATACTCAGCTCCTGAATAAAAAAAAACAAAACGACTGAAGGAAAAAGGGTGCGGTGGCTCGTGATTATGGCTGAGAGGCGGGATGCACCCGCAGACGTCTTGCCAGTCATTCGTAGTGAACATCGAGATACCACTACCTATTGACAATTTTGACAGTCTTCAATTGACCGAAAGCATGCTTTTGTGTGAAAAACATGAAAGTATCCAAACTCCCATATTTGCCCATACCACAGCATACTGACGTCTGTGTAAGCTCTCAGTCGTACAGGAGTGGTCCATCGATGAGAAGGTTTCTTCAGCCGTCATCTGTACAAAAGTGAAGGTTTCGGACGTTTCGCCTCCTATCCAAGAGGCTTCGTCAGCGAACTAAAGTCTGACTGGTCGTATCGGCCCCATTTATATATCCCTAATGTCCAGACATGGTGGCGCCGGACACAGCTATGATAGGTCCCTACTCTCAGGTTGGGGGGGCGGGGGACCCCTCCCTGTGGCCCCACTGATTGTTCCTACATTCCTGACTAACGACTGGCCTATTACCCCCACTGCCCCCGGTATCACCTCATCAGCATAACGACCCTCATCAGCATTGCGAAAGTTGCCTAACCTGTTTTGCCTAAGCAGGCTATTGTATGAACGATCCAAATTGAACCTCACCCCACCAGTCCGGTTTAATGAAGGATTTAGTTGTTTTATAAGAATCGCTTCTTTTACGCCCCTTTCAAACCATCTATGTTCTTTCGCTAAGATTTTAACCTCATTGTCGTCAAATGAGTGGTTGCTAGCTTTTAGGTGCAAATGTACTGCCGATTGAGGCCCACTAGTATTATCCCTGCGATGTTGATAAAGTCTTTTTTTGAGAATTTGTTGAGTCTCCCCAATGTACTGCTCTTTACAATTTTCATTCTTACAATGTATGGAATAAACTACATTACTTTGTTTTTCATTTGGTAGCCTATCTTTTGGATGCACTAATTTTTGCCTTAACGTGTTTATCGGTTTGAAATAAGTAGGAATTTTATGTTGCCAAAGGACTCTTTGTAATTTTTCAGAAACTCCTGCAATGTACGGTACTGCTACTCCTCTCCTTTTTGAATCTTGAGAATTATTGGTTTCGTTCGCTATTCTTTCTTTCTGACATTTGTTGAATGACCACTGAGGGTAGCCACAGTTAGTGAGTGCTCTCCTGATATGTTTTGACTCCTTTTCTCTACCTTCAGTGCTAGTTGGTATTAGTTTAGCCCTATGCTGGAGGGTTCTGATAACTCCTAGTTTATGTTGTAAAGGGTGGTTAGAGTCAAAAAGTAAGTATTGGTCAGTGTGCGTAGCCTTCCTGAAGACTTCTGTTTTTAGCGCTCTGTCCTCTTTTATAATTACTTTACAATCCAAGAAGGCTAGTTGGTTCTCTTGAATGTCCTCACGAGTAAATTTAATGTTGAAGTCTACAGAGTTGAGGTGATCTGTGAAGGATTGAATTTCTTGTTTCTTAATTATGACAAAAGTATCGTCCACATATCTAAACCAGTGTCTAGGTTTTGTCCCTGGGAAGGATGTGAGGGCCTGTTTCTCCATCTCTTCCATGTAAAGATTAGCCACTATGGGTGAAACTGGTGAGCCCATAGCACAACCATGAATTTGTTTATAAAATTTTTCCCGAAATTGAAAATACGTAGTATTAAGGCAGATTTCTAATAATTGGCAGATGTGATCCGGTTTAAGTTTGGTTCTTTCATGCAGAGAAACATCCGCCAGCAGCCTCGTCCTCACCACTGAGACTGCTGCTGGGGTTGGGACAGATGTAAAGAGAGAAGTCACATCGTATGATGCCAAAGTTTCCTCAGGTTCCAATATGAGGTCTTTGATCCTCTCTACAAACCCTGTGGTGTTCTCTACGTGATATTCAGTGTTACCAACCAACGGAGCTAAAATAGTTTTTAAATATTTGGCTACATTGTATGTAGAGGAGTCAATGCTACACACAATGGGTCTGAGGGGGAACCCTTCTTTATGTATTTTTGGCAGGCCATAGATACATGGCGTGGCCTCTCCCGGGTATAATCTAAAATACATCTGTTTGTCTATATGTTTTCCTTTCTCTAACTTTTGGAGACAGTCAATCATTTCTTTCTTGTATCTATTGGAAGGGTCCCTTTTTAGTTGCTCATACGTGTTAGAATCACTGATTAACCTATTTATTTTGTCTTCATAATCCAATGTGTTGAGAAGCACTGTGCATCTGCCCTTGTCTGCTGGCAAAATAGTAATATTTTTGTCTTTTTGTAGAGTAGTTAACGCCTTTCTCTCTTCTAATGTTATGTTGGACGGAGGAAGTTTGGCACTACTGAGAAGAGCTGATATTTTAATGCGTAGATCATCTGCCTCTGCATACGAAAGTTTGTTATTTTTAATAGCCGATTCAGTAGCTGTGATATAATCTATTGTAGGTATAGTTTTAGGAGTCACTGATGAGGTGATACCGGGGGCAGTGGGGGTAATAGGCCAGTCGTTAGTCAGGAATGTAGGAACAATCAGTGGGGCCACAGGGAGGGGTCCCCCGCCCCCCCAACCTGAGAGTAGGGACCTATCATAGCTGTGTCCGGCGCCACCATGTCTGGACATTAGGGATATATAAATGGGGCCGATACGACCAGTCAGACTTTAGTTCGCTGACGAAGCCTCTTGGATAGGAGGCGAAACGTCCGAAACCTTCACTTTTGTACAGATGACGGCTGAAGAAACCTTCTCATCGACACAGCATACTGAATCAGAAAGACTAACTACTCATTCAATGTGATACCCGTGGCTCCACTTCCAAGGAACCAATTTCATAGCGTATCACATCCCCTATAATCAGCATGCAGTATGTTTTGGTCTATAAGTCACTTGGCAGGCTGAGAAGCACCAGTCAAAAATTGCATCACAAAGAAGATAAACACATATAAGTCGCTCTAGTGCACAAGTCATATTTTTGGGTTGTGAGCTATTTGACAAAAAACAAGATGAAGAAGAGTAGCGCTCAGACTTACTATTCTCCAAGCTCGTCAGCGAACTAAAGTCTGACTGGTCGTATCGGCCCCATTTATATATCCCTAATGTCCAGACATGGTGGCGCCGGACACAGCTATGATAGGTCCCTACTCTCAGGTTGGGGGGGCGGGGGACCCCTCCCTGTGGCCCCACTGATTGTTCCTACATTCCTGACTAACGACTGGCCTATTACCCCCACTGCCCCCGGTATCACCTCATCAGCATAACGACCCTCGTCAGCATTGCGAAAGTTGCCTAACCTGTTTTGCCTAAGCAGGCTATTGTATGAACGATCCAAATTGAACCTCACCCCACCAGTCCGGTTTAATGAAGGATTTAGTTGTTTTATAAGAATCGCTTCTTTTACGCCCCTTTCAAACCATCTATGTTCTTTCGCTAAGATTTTAACCTCATTGTCGTCAAATGAGTGGTTGCTAGCTTTTAGGTGCAAATGTACTGCCGATTGAGGCCCACTAGTATTATCCCTGCGATGTTGATAAAGTCTTTTTTTGAGAATTTGTTGAGTCTCCCCAATGTACTGCTCTTTACAATTTTCATTCTTACAATGTATGGAATAAACTACATTACTTTGTTTTTCATTTGGTAGCCTATCTTTTGGATGCACTAATTTTTGCCTTAACGTGTTTATCGGTTTGAAATAAGTAGGAATTTTATGTTGCCAAAGGACTCTTTGTAATTTTTCAGAAACTCCTGCAATGTACGGTACTGCTACTCCTCTCCTTTTTGAATCTTGAGAATTATTGATTTCGTTCGCTATTCTTTCTTTCTGACATTTGTTGAATGACCACTGAGGGTAGCCACAGTTAGTGAGTGCTCTCCTGATATGTTTTGACTCCTTTTCGCTACCTTCAGTGCTAGTTGGTATTAGTTTAGCCCTATGCTGGAGGGTTCTGATAACTCCTAGTTTATGTTGTAAAGGGTGGTTAGAGTCAAAAAGTAAGTATTGGTCAGTGTGCGTAGCCTTCCTGAAGACTTCTGTTTTTAGCGCTCTGTCCTCTTTTATAATTACTTTACAATCCAAGAAGGCTAGTTGGTTCTCTTGAATGTCCTCACGAGTAAATTTAATGTTGAAGTCTACAGAGTTGAGGTGATCTGTGAAGGATTGAATTTCTTGTTTCTTAATTATGACAAAAGTATCGTCCACATATCTAAACCAGTGTCTAGGTTTTGTCCCTGGGAAGGATGTGAGGGCCTGTTTCTCCATCTCTTCCATGTAAAGATTAGCCACTATGGGTGAAACTGGTGAGCCCATAGCACAACCATGAATTTGTTTATAAAATTTTTCCCGAAATTGAAAATACGTAGTATTAAGGCAGATTTCTAATAATTGGCAGATGTGATCCGGTTTAAGTTTGGTTCTTTCATGCAGAGAAACATCCGCCAGCAGCCTCGTCCTCACCACTGAGACTGCTGCTGGGGTTGGGACAGATGTAAAGAGAGAAGTCACATCGTATGATGCCAAAGTTTCCTCAGGTTCCAATATGAGGTCTTTGATCCTCTCTACAAACCCTGTGGTGTTCTCTACGTGATATTCAGTGTTACCGACCAACGGAGCTAAAATAGTTTTTAAATATTTGGCTACATTGTATGTAGAGGAGTCAATGCTACACACAATGGGTCTGAGGGGGAACCCTTCTTTATGTATTTTTGGCAGGCCATAGATACATGGCGTGGCCTCTCCCGGGTATAATCTAAAATACATCTGTTTGTCTATATGTTTTCCTTTCTCTAACTTTTGGAGACAGTCAATCATTTCTTTCTTGTATCTATTGGAAGGGTCCCTTTTTAGTTGCTCATACGTGTTAGAATCACTGATTAACCTGTTTATTTTGTCTTCATAATCCAATGTGTTGAGAAGCACTGTGCATCTGCCCTTGTCTGCTGGCAAAATAGTAATATTTTTGTCTTTTTGTAGAGTAGTTAACGCCTTTCTCTCTTCTAATGTTATGTTGGACGGAGGAAGTTTGGCACTACTGAGAAGAGCTGATATTTTAATGCGTAGATCATCTGCCTCTGCATACGAAAGTTTGTTATTTTTAATAGCCGATTCAGTAGCTGTGATATAATCTATTGTAGGTATAGTTTTAGGAGTCACTGATGAGGTGATACCGGGGGCAGTGGGGGTAATAGGCCAGTCGTTAGTCAGGAATGTAGGAACAATCAGTGGGGCCACAGGGAGGGGTCCCCCCCCCCCCAACCTGAGAGTAGGGACCTATCATAGCTGTGTCCGGCGCCACCATGTCTGGACATTAGGGATATATAAATGGGGCCGATACGACCAGTCAGACTTTAGTTCGCTGACGAAGCCTCTTGGATAGGAGGCGAAACGTCCGAAACCTTCACTTTTGTACAGATGACGGCTGAAGAAACCTTCTCATCGACACAGCATACTGAATCAGAAAGACTAACTACTCATTCAATGTGATACCCGTGGCTCCACTTCCAAGGAACCAATTTCATAGCGTATCACATCCCCTATAATCAGCATGCAGTATGTTTTGGTCTATAAGTCACTTGGCAGGCTGAGAAGCACCAGTCAAAAATTGCATCACAAAGAAGACAAACACATATAAGTCGCTCTAGTGCACAAGTCATATTTTTGGGTTGTGAGCTATTTGACAAAAAACAAGATGAAGAAGAGTAGCGCTCAGACTTACTATTCTCCAAGTGCACACTGCTTCAGTATATATGGTATGAGCTGAAGCTGAACAAGTCACAAGACCTGCCAATTTATGGAAAACAGATGAATATATAGTTGGAAAGCTGGTCATTTTTTATGTAAAATTAATTCCTTGGCTATTTCCGTGTACTGTAAATACATGTATTTCGCTCCGAGGTAAGAAACATCTCTGGACACAATCTTTTTTTTCCTCCAAAAAAGACAGATACACACAAAAACGTGGTTTCAAAGGGTTCAAAGTGGTATATTCCACCTAAATTGTATGCCATTTTTTGTCTTTAGTTATGAGCAATAATACATCTCAAGTCGCAATTATCCCATATTTCTAAACTGATGATGGTATATCTGTGTATAACCATGAACATCGTTCAATCTCCAACCAGGGCAAATTTGACTCATCCTAAAAATGTGAACAAAGGGCTTTTCAGTGTTTCCAAGCCGCAAAATTTCTTGACAATGGAACAGTTGTGATCTCATAATGACTGACTGGCTTTTCACACTGCAAATGCACCCCTCAAAGTGATTTGAAAAGGAAGAGTAACTAAGTAAGTAAATAGATGCCATGGAATGTAAAGAACTAATACTTGTTGAACACAGACAATGCTTTAAATGCTAAGCATAGTAAAGTGAAAGTAACATTAGTTTACCAATCTTCGTTGCTATTGTAGCATATTCCACAACATCTCAATTTCCCTGATAGTTTTGTCTCGTGATCAGTGGGAGCGAGATTGCTGCAGGTCAGCATCCAGGTGGTGGTCGCTGAACCACATCTCAGTGAAGTATGCCGTATTTGAACATGTAAAGATGTTGTAGGTCCTCGTGAGAGGACTTTCATCCACCTTGTTTGGCAGAGAGCGTTGATGAGCATGATAGAAATCCATTGGAGCAGGGTTCAAAAATGGACTCTGACATAGTTTGCCTAGCATAAGGCGGGTGTTGTAGATGTCCTGAAGGGGGGGGAGAGAGACACCGATGATCTTCTCAGCTGTCCTCACGATGCGCTGCAGAGTCTTACGGCAGGACACGGTGCAGGCGCCGTACCACACAGTGATACAGCTGGTCAGGATGCTCTCTATGGTACCGCGGTAGAAGGAGGTCGTGATGGGGGTCGGGGCTCCAACTCTTTTGAGCTTGCGGAGGAAGTACAGGCGCTGGTGGGCTCTCTTGGCCATTGATGCCGTGTTGTGGCTCCAGGACAGGTCATCGGATATGTGCACTCCCAGGAACTTGGTGCTGCTCACTCTCTCCACTGCAGCACCGTCGATGGTTAGTGGAGCATGCTGGGGACGCACTCTCCTGAAGTCCACAACAATCTCCTTCGTCTTCTCCACATTCAGACGGAGATTGTTGTCCTTGCACCACGTGGCCAGGCGGCTGACCTCGTCCCTGTAGGCTGTCTCCTCGTCGTTGTTGATGAGGCCCACCACAGTCGTGTCATCCGCAAACTTTATGAAGAGGTTGGAGCTGGGTGATGATGGTGAGCAGTCGTGCGTGAGCAGAGTGAAGAGGAGGGGGCTCAGCACACACCCCTGGGGGGCCCCTGTGTTCAGCGTGATGGTGCTGGAAGTGTTGTCGCCAACTCTGACTGCCTGTGGTCTCCCCGTCAGGAAGTCCAGCAGCCAGTTGCACAGGGAGGTGCTGATCCCCAGTTTGCTCAGTTTATTGGTAAGCTGTTGGGGGATGATTGTGTTGAATGCTGAGCTGAAGTCGATGAACAGCATTCTGACGTAGGAGTCTCTGGTCTCCAGGTGGGTGAGCGCTGTGTGGAGAGCAGTGGAGATGGCATCATCGGTCGAGCGGTTGGGCCGATATGCAAATTGGAAGGGGTCATGGGTGGGGGGGAGGGCAGCCTTGATGTGGTTCATAACTAGCCGCTCGAAGCACTTCATGAGGATGGGAGTGAGTGCGACCGGGCGGTAGTCATTGTGGCAGGTGGGGGACGACTTCTTCGGGACCGGGATAATGGTGGTGGCTTTGAGGCACGTGGGCACAACAGCCTGGCTCAGGGAGGTGTTGAAGATGTCCGTGAAGACATCTGTGAGCTCCACAGCGCAGTCTCTCAGAACACGGCCAGGAATGCCGTCGGGACCCGGGGCTTTTCGTGCGTTGGTCCCTCTGAGGGATCGCCTCACGCTGTCCTGGGACAGTGTCAGCACCTGTTCGCCGGGAGGTGGTGGGGTCTTCTGTGCTGGAGTGCTGTTGTCTGCCTCGAAGCGGGCGAAGAAGTCGTTCAGCTGGTTCAGCAGAGTGGTGGAGTTCTCGCAGGTCTGTGGAGTGGGCTTGTAGTCTGTGATGGTCTGTATCCCACGCCACAGGTTCCTGGTGTCACTGCTGTCTTTGAAGTGGTTGGCGATCCTCCTGGAGTGCTGTCTCTTGGCCATCCTGATGCCACGTGACAGGTTGGCCCTGGCTGTCCTCAGGCCCAGCTCATCGCCAGCTTTGTAGGCAGCTAGTATGCCAGCTTGCTTCCCTGTATTTCAGCAGCATGTCCATGCTCCATTGTCTTTTCTTTCTAATACGACATACCGACCCACCTGCTATTAACTTCAAACAGCTACATTCCATAACTCTTACAATAAAAGAATTAGGCAAGCCTTTTCCTGGAAAAGCTTATACGTAATAAGGACAAATAATACAACTCAAGCAGTTATCGTCAAAACTGCCTACTGTGAGTCAAAAATATCAGAAAAAGAAAATACATGACAATTTTAGGCAACTTCTTGCCATCGGTTCTGGGCCTTTTTACTCTCCATACTTCTGTCACTGTTTCGCCATCTGTGAGCAGGTCCTGCTAATCCTCCACCTGCTGTCAACCTTCCCCACTTTGCTTTCACTGTCTTCTCTATCGGATGTGTTACTTGCACATCCAAAATGTCATACCCGTAAAGGCATACATTGGATACACGGCCAAAAACTGCATGGAAACTTCACTTGATGGAACCAAAATTCCACATAGAATTAAAGCTGAAATAAAATTGCACACGTTGGGCAATGTTACACCTTAGCCATGATCTATGGGAAAGTCAAACTGCTATATATCTGAGGTAGAAATGGAATGAAAAACTAATTTGAATATTGTGTCATCGGTTAAAAGGATGATATTTTTATTTACCACAGCCTGGTTGGATATTCTACTGCTGTACTATCACCATGCAGCACCCAGGTGACAGGTCAGACCTGGCAGTAGGCCAAGGAGTGTGAGGGAGGTGAAGTTGGGGTCATGGCTGGATGTGGAGTAGATACATTCACTGCCTGCTTGCCAGGAGTGCTAATTTACAGATTAGTTTGTTCCGCTTCGTAAGAGTTTCAATATGAAGGAACACATTTGGATCATGCTTACACATGGATTATCAGAGTTGTTTAGCATTTAGTCAATAACAGCTGTGTAAATCATAAAAAAAATAAAAAATAAAAAATAAACACCACTTGTTATAACCTATTACGATATTGCGTTTTTGGGTGGCTATCAAGTGAACAGAAAGGTCATGTTCCACTGCTTTTCAATGCAATGATTTTTGAAACGTGCCAGTAACAAAGAGGGTGTTTTGTTATTGCTTTCCTGTGGGGCTTATTCACTTCACTCTGTTGATGTGCTCAGCTCATGGCACAAATGGGCAATGCTTCATTGTCAAAGCACATTGGAACTCGGTCACAGTCCGAAAGGTATGACCACATTCATCATTCTTACGAAGAAAGTAAGCAATTGCCACAGAAGTTAACTAGGTTCCGTCATCGACAATTAAGTGAATAAATATTTTGGGCATTAGCATGAGGCACCTCTGGATGGCGCCACATTTAAAGGACAACCAACACAATTTTTTTTGGTTTCCTAACTGACATCAGAAAAACGTTTTATAGCATCTAAAATACCCAAAACATGGAGGTTGATATTTTTAATCAAGTGCAAAACACCAATAAAAATAACTTAAAGTGTCCCAAAACTGTTACAAATGATCTTGAAACTGGGGAGATTCAGAAAGTCCCGCCTCTTGTTCGTGACATCACTTTAGGTCACAAACTGCCTTGCTCCAGAATCAAAACAATGGCTTCAGAGAGTTCAGATTCGGAGGAGATTCTTTCTTGTTACTCATCCAGTTATGAATATGATTCAAATAGTTCTGAAGAGGAAACCATAAATGTTTGCAATCGATTAAAGAAGTCCTTCCATATCAATTCGAGCCGTCTGCAAGCAATGAAACCGGTGATGATCTGGACTCCAATGTAGCGCCCAGAAAATGCAAAAGCGGCATTTCGTACAGTATATGAAGCCGCTTATAAGAGCTGTAAAGCCACCCTTGATTGGTTAAAATCTGTGGTAGAAGACAGGGGTGGGTTTTACGCACACACACAAAAGGAGGGTGAGAGAAAGCGGCACAATTTGAACAAGCACACGGACATCTGAGATGTTGTGACGAGAGAGCTCCAACAGCGCTACAGGTTACTCTGACACAGTGGAAAGTGGATGTTTGCCCGATTGGTTTGCTCCACTAATATGGTGATTGCTTTCTTTCACCAGGTGAGCTCCCAGTTAGCATGCAGTGTGACTACATGGGTAAACATGCATCAAACTTCTGCTATCCAAGCGCCGAATCGCTAACTGTGGTTAGCTTCCTCATTCGCCTCAGCTGGTGCTCGACTGCTCTGCTCCGTTGGAAATGATCTGATTTGTACGCTAGCAATTTGTGCAAACTTACACCTTCTTTATGCGTGTTACCGCAATTGGTTGCCACACAACGATTCACCATCACGTTATTTATGTAGTTTTCCTTCTAATTTCGCGATCAACACTGTGTTTTCAAATAAAAAAAAATGCCAAAAGTGCATTATGTGTATCTTTCCCGGTCAGGGGCATATCGAATGTGATGTCAATTCCGGCATCAACATCAACTCAAAAACAAGACTTCATGAATATTCAGCGTGACTTTTAATAAGTAAAACATAGCTATATGCTGTGGAATCTTTGTAAAATGTGGTCAGTCGAAGTCATTTGAAGTGATTTTACAAATTATGGAGACAACTTGTCGGAAGGTGTCGGTTGTCCTTTAAGATGCACAGTGCAATTCCCTTTGTTAAGATGAAGAGTAAGTGACAAGAAAAAGTAATAATTTAAAGAGTAAGTAGAAAACAAACAAAAAAACATGCAAAGTAGAGTGGCCCAAAATGGAGATTGCTTAATTTTAAGCAGATTATTTACTTACAGACAGTGTAGGTGTTCAAATAGCTGACATGTTTCGGCGACTACTTCCGCCTTCGTCATGGATGGCATGGCAATGGAGATTGCTTGCTTACTCAGCAGTTCAATGCTGAAACGTGTTTTTGTTTGTTTTGTTTTGATTACACAGAAGGATCAAACTAACTATTTTTTGAACATTTATACAATGCAACATTATTTTTAGGGTATTTTGGATGGCACCTCATCTCAAGCTCATGTAACTCCAGACCCATATAACTTAGGAATTAACTATTTTTGCATGTCTAACAAACTGTTTTCATAACCAGCAGCAATCATGTTGAACAGAAATAAAGAAATGTGTCTAAAAAAGGAACGTATTTCACAAAAAAATGTTGGGAAAGTGGTTAATGCCTATAGATCCTTTCAATATTAAAAAAACAAGATAAAATAATGTAAACAGAAGAATAACAGAACTATTAAACTGAATAATTAAATTGAATAAATACATGAAAATGTGGTTATATACATACATACAAACACGCATACAGTACTGTACATGCATAAGTGCTTTCATAGAACAAACGACCTGTTAATTTACTGTGAAAATGAAATAACATGTTTTGCTGTGCTTTAGCAGTAAATTACAGAATAATAAAGAAATATAAATACATAAATAAATAAACAAATAAATAAATAAATAATATGTTGTGTTTACTTGATCCCTATCATACTGAAATTAAAATGAGAACATTGTCAGAAAACTATTCCAAGTAATCCAATCAATTGCATTAAGTCATTCAAATGTGCATTCAATGGCACAGCACCAAACAACTGTCATTGATTGGCACCAAAACATGAACAACAGATTTTGCCAGGATTTGTATGCAACGTGCCAACAAGGAAGGGAAATAGGTAGAGAATGATTCAACGAACGGGTTCACTCATTCTGTGAACAGCTACAATGTGTAGTAAAGAAACCCAACTGAGAGAAGTCTTTCTGATGTCTTCCTTGGGCATGTTAAAATGTGGGTCTTCAAATTCCCAAGTTCAAGAATTTCCCAATATTTGCAAGACATTTTTGAATGCTATGCTTGTGATCATTACAAAAACAAACAAAACAAAACAACAACAAAAAGGAAACAAACAAAACAAAAAATATCAAACACCCACTCCAGGTAAGCAATTGTAACAAATGTCTGACTGCTACCACTGCTATCTTACAAGAAATCTGGGCCAGAATTGATTTTAAATCAGAGCCTCAGACGACTAATGGAGCTTTTCCATGGCATGGTTTTGTGGTACTGCAATAGGTCAAAATGAAAAGACAATATACAAGCCAAATTAATCATTAAATGCTGTCTAAAATTAGATCTAGAGAGTAGTCGCATTGGCTTGTGGTATACTGAAGCGATGCCAACTTCAAGGCATACTTTTTCTTTCATAAATATTTTGAGACTCCAAGCTTTTAGAAGTTTAAGGCATTCAAAAGAATGAACACAGTTAACTTTGGTCTTTCAGCTGACCTTAAGTGGTTGATAAACCAGATTAGTTCCTCAATTGGGGTGGCTATGTTATTGCAATAATATAAACCAGGGGTTTAGGCTGCAGCCTGTACTAATTTTTCATGATCAATTTATAAAACCTGCAATTAGATGAATGTGGCTGCAAGGTTTGCCCAATAACCACATTAAAAGAGAATAGTTAAATTGGAAAGTGCTTGAAGGCAAACATAATGAGTTTTTCCATTGACATGCTCTCTATGTGATGTTAGTGAATGGGTTTCATGCTCCTATTTCAGACCTTCAACTCTGAGATAGATAGAATGCATTTAGTCCGCACTAGACAAATATAATCGAAATGGCTGACAAATATAATTCTAATTTCATACACATTATACATTGAACAGGAAAACATGGTATGCATTATCAGAGACTGCAGGCATGCTGGCCTCTTGGAGTTGGAGAAAATATGGAGCAGAGTAGTTGAAACAGTTTAGTAGATAGCTATTTGTCAAACTGTCTCCACTCAGTGAAAAGTTGAGCTTTATCCAATCTTTAAAAAACGGGTTGAGTGTCCACTCTAGATATGCGCTTTGTGTCCATCTTCTAAGGTTACATAGCAAAGTAGGAGATGAGACATTTGGACTAATGTTGTTAGCCACCTCATGTGTCCTCACGTTTAAGTAAAGAGTATCGGATATAGACAGCTGCAAGATAGTTGGATAATTGGAAGAATGTAAGCTAATTGGATGTTTTTATCTGATTGGGACAGGGGAATTGAACTTCAGTAGTATCAAAAAGCAAAGACATTTTTCTTTATAATTTATCCATGCACAAACCAGGCTGCATACAAACTATGCACATGTGTATTTATGAGCGCAAATAGATTACAGAAAGATTATTTATATATATATATATATATATATATATATATATATATATATATATATATATATATATATATATATATATATATATATATATATATATATATATATATATATATATATATATATATATATATATATATAATGCATTTTCTCCTGCCGTAACTGGATGGATTGAAATATTTTGAACGTGCTTTGATCTTTTTTTGTATCAAGCATGTGGAAGAAAAATTAGATTCAGCAAGCGAAGCGATATGCTTATATCTGTTGTGCTCATGATAAGGCTGTTTTTAATATTAAAGCCTTGCAAACTCTTATCAACCGCCCATGGACAAATGGAGGAGGCTAATTCCCCAGCCTCAACTTCTGTCACAATTAATCCAAAAGCAAGCTACTATTTGCCTCATTCATGTAAAGTCAATTATCAAAGGTTGCACAACACCCATTCTGGTATATTGCTCGAGATGCAATTTGTTAAGTCTCGGAAACATTGTTTCGCATCATGAAATAAATTTAGTTGGTTTAATCAGTTCCAGATTCACATTGGTGCCATCATTATCTTAATAGCATGCTCGAGGAATGTTGAAAGCAATTATAACTCATTCAGTGTGAAAAGAAATAAACAACTGTCAAGAATAAAACTCAAAACCAATATACGATGCACTGATTCTCAACTGTCATCGTGACAAATGGCAGTGATCGTTTAGATAACCGATTATTGCAAGGGAATACAGTGTAGCTAAATCACCGAACAAAGATTGAATGCCAATTTTGTGGGTCTATACTCTGAAACAAGCTATGTTTGAAGTAAAATTGTGTCTTGTCGGGACTCTGCAATTGGTTGTCCAAGGTGTACTATAGCTAACGTATCACACATCCGTTTCATCTTCACCGGAACCAAGAGGAGGACAAGTGGTATGGCTATCCTCAGCATCCTGCTTCTGCTGTACACAGATGCTCACTTAACTCCAGTAAAGTCTCATAAATCCATGCTGATGCTATATCTGTTCTAGACTCGCAAGGGCTCATTAAATATCATGTGTCATGCGTAGTCATGTGGAATAGTGTTATTCTGATCTGAACACTTGATCTGAAATCAGGGATACATTATTTTCAGGTAATAAGTATTAGGCGAAAAAGATTACATTCAAATTACTATTATTATTATTATTATTATTAGTAGTAGTAGTAGTAGTAGTAGTAGTAGTAGTTGTTGTAGTAGTAGTAGTTGTTGTTGTAGTACTTGTAGTAGTACTACTAGTAGTACTAGTAGTAGTAGTAGTAGTGGTAATAGTGGTAGTAGTAGTATTGTGTCACAAAGCAAGAAAATAACCATGCACTCTTTCTATTTCCCTCTCTCCCCTGCCATCCATACTCGCCATCTATTGCGGGTGTGATGATGTCGGCAACTCCATCATAAAGCTTGTGATCACATGCCAAACATTGAAACATTTTACTGATGAATACATCAGCAGCAGTCACAGTTTTATGTTGCAGCAGCAACCGTGTAGAGACCTTCTTTGTAACGAAATTAACATGGTAAAAGCCTATAGCAAAGAAACAGATTGGCCCTTCAAAACATGTCACTTGCCAGAAACACAGAGGAAGATCCAGCATTTACTTTGTGTTACCATACACATCATAGTGATTACAAGGTTTTCTTTTAAAGGTTCGTGTGGTTTGTGTTTAACACTTTTCCTTGCTTGATTGATTCTTAGTCACTTAGTTCACTGGAGAGTTTTTTTTTATCTCAAATAGAATGGCATGTATAGTTGCAGAGGCCTACATGTTTAATTTGGGTCACACATGGCACAGCCTTGTCCTGACTTATTCCAACAAGCTGTTGGGAAGGCATAATCTCATTTTGAGTTTTGTGTTCAGCCTCATGCAAAAATGCACTAAAAAGTACCAAAATCAGATTTGACATGAGCAAGTATATATCAAGTTCAACTAGAAGTCGGTCAGTGCCCTGAAAGGCAACCGGGTTTGGAACATTTCCATAATAACCTCTTATAACCAGTAGGCATGAAAGGCATGCCTGACCTACATGCTGTCGTGGGTACTCTTACGTTATTGTTCGTGTGTACCGGTGGGGAATCGAGGTCTTTTCGAATAGATGGTGATCTGTTGAAGCCACATTTTTTTCAGCAAAGCCTAGAAGGTAATAACATAAAATGAAATACAGAACATCTATAGAGAGAACGAGCTTTCAGGTTGTGGGGCCAGCAAGATTCACATCTGTCAACCCACACTGCTTGTGTAATGTGCTTGTGGTTAGGTGACATTGCCGTTAGTCTGTGTGTTTATGTTGGGGGGGAGGTGCTTGACTGACAGACCTAATTCCAGCAATATGAAGGAGATCCATACATCGTTCATCATTGACAAAAATGAGCATCCCACTGTATGCTTTTAGGTGTATATGTGTGTCCAGTGTCCACTATACACTATGAGTTGGGGGAGACTCCTTTCCTTAGCTGAGGCTTTGCTTCAGTGCACCTATGATGGATGATATCGTTACAGAGCTCACCTTCTTGGATGGAGGCTGTCCTATCATCTTGTCAAGGTCAGTGGTTATGAAGCTTAGTGTTTTAACCTTGTGAATTTATGAAAACATCCCCTGTGGTGCATTTAATCAAAAAGCAGTATATATATATACAGTAAAGTCTCGTTATATCGATATCGGATATATCGATAGTCCCGGTTATATCGATACTATTTCTATGCACGCACGGAGAAAATTACATGCAAACCGGGTCGGATATATCGATAGTCCCGGTTATATCGATATTTTTTCGGACTCCCTTGAATATCGATATAACGAGACTTTACTGTATATATATATATATATATATATATATATATATATATATAATAAGAAGTGCTAAACACACAACCGCTGTGCAACCTAGATCTTATTGCAATGAAAATTACTTCAAACAATGACAGCAATCTTTGACCCAAAAAACTGTAAGATACAAAACTCACCCTTAGAAATAAATGCACAAGAAGCAAAGGTTCTCTCATAACCATTGCACTAAAAACAGAGGCTAAAATTAGCTCCTCTTTGAAATACAAATCTAATTTCAGCTGTATCACTTCAATATGCATGGTGTCACAAAATGAACAACAATGTATCCTTACCTCCCCCACCTCCCTAAGTTCCAGTTGTCATTAATTAACTTCAGTGTTATACTCTTGTTTGAAGGATGCGGATAACCTAACCTGTTTGTACAGGTATTGCTGCATCCCACTCTGAAACAAGCTATGTATTGTGAATGACTGAAATGCTGCGGAAATATTTTTCCGAGCTTTGCACCAGATCTACACATTCTGCATTTTCCTCAGTGGTGGTAAAAGTAGGCCTTCCAACTGCATGCTCTGTCAGAAATCGGTCCTGTTCTAATCAACTTCCTGTGGCAATTTTGTACAGCTTCTCCATTCTCAATTGGTCAACCGTGGGCAAGGTTAAAATTACTCCGCGGTTTAATGCTGATGGCCTCACATTTATCCACCTAATATGTTTGTATTGGCATACTCTGTTGATGATTGAGGTATTATAAGAAGAATATGAAATAAGTTCAAACAGAGAACAGGGATAGGGCTATACTTGTTTTCCCCTTCTTCTTACTTCCTTTGAAAATGTACAGTAAACTGCGCTAATTTACTTTTTTAGGTTGTATTTTCTTTTTGTAAGTTGTTTTTACATTGACAAACCTACATAAAATCAGAACAAAACACCTGAAACTATCTTTGGAAAAAAATGAAATGCCGAGTGGTATTTGGGAAATGTCGATACTCTCTTGACAACAGTTACACCATTTGTGTTTAAAGAATACGTAGGATCACTATCTTTGTCAATATTACTGGTTTGAACATATGTTGAAACAATTCTCAGTTAGTTTGCGGTAAAAATGCATTCTACCATTCTAGTGATGTGTGGTTCTTATCAGAAGACACATAGCTGATGCATTTTGAGTATGCAGTTACTAATATATTGCTTTTACCTCATAGACATAGAAACCTTGTCAGCTTTGAAAATTCTTGCCAGTTAATGCAATACTCATTTCCCCCAATAGGGGAATCTAAACATGAGCAATTGCACTTGGGCGACCAATGTCGCCAAAAATGCCATATGGATATTAACATCAAGATAATGTTGTTGAGGATGATTTGTGTGGTATGCAGTATCACCCTAATGGAGGGGGGGGGGGACCTAATCAAACTATTCAGCTAATGCTGATGACCGTTTTATGGTGGGTATATGTCTGGCAGTTGGACATTGAATCAAGAGTCATTGTGTTTGCATACCTGTCCCTGACATTACTGCCCATATATGCGTGCTAAAAGTCATATTAAGAAATGACTGCAATGCGAAAGCATAATCATCACACTGAATTCCCAAAGTCCCATTGTCAGGGCAGCTTCTGTGACCATTTCTCCTGAGGGAGATATTATCTTGCAGTACGTTACACATGGTCGTATGCAGCATGTAAAGCATATGGCCAATAATGAACAAAATAATTAATACGAGTGAGGAAATTGTTCATACTGTGGTTCTTACTGAAATCTTTCCTATCAGATTCATTAATTCCAATTCACGGACACCCTGAATAACACACTTCTTCTTTTCCTTGCGGCTTTTCCCTTCAGAGGTCACCACAGCGAATCAGTGTCATACATCTTAAGAGGTTTGATTGGCAAGTTTGTTTTGGCCAAGCTTTTACGTCGGATGCCCTTCCTGACACAACCCTTTGTATTTATCCGGGCTTGGGTTCGGCACAATAAGACAGTGACTCGTGTCCCCTTGTGGCTAGAGAACAAGCAACTCTATGAACTTAATAAAGTTGAAAATGCTCGATTAAAAAGCAATGCCAGCAACGATAATAAAATATTTCGATAGCACTGGAGATTGAGGAATGTCTCACTATACAATTAATTATATACATATATTACTAAAGAAAAGGAAATAAAAAATATCTATTTGCCAGAAAAGTCCCAATCAAACTGTGGTTGGAAAACATATTTACAAAAACAAAAATAAATACATTTAATACAACAGTACTTCATGAAACCTTTAGGGCTACCTTTTAGTAAGTTTCAACAAGATTTGGTTATTCAATCTGCACAGTGAGTGTCACTCATGTAATCATGCACACAACAGAAAGAAGTAGAAAAGACACAGAACTCTGACTGTTTCATGAGCACTGCCATATATTGTGTGCTGAGTGTTGAGCTGTATATAAAATCAATCAATCAATCAATCAATCAATCAATCAATCAATCAATCAATCAATCAATCAATCAATCAATCAATCAATCAATCAATCAATCAATATTTGACAAAAGAGAGAACTACATTTAATTGCAGTCCAGGCCAGAACGACAACCTTCTACAGCGGGAGGGGGGGGCATTCCTCATCCTGACGGGCCACCCTCCTGCATGTTTTCCAAGTCTCCTGGTTGCAACACACCTGATTCAAATGAGCAGGTTCAATGTAAGGATTCCGCAGAGCTTGGTGAATATCTAATTACAATGTAAGGATTCCGCAGAGCTTGGTGAATATCTAATTATTTGAATCAGGTGTATTGTAACAGGGGAACTTGAAAAACATGCAGGAGGGTGTCTCTCCAGGACTAGGAGTGCCCACCACTGTTCTACAGCAATCAAAGGTTGAGTTTCTACTTCAATGAGGTTTGAGAAAAAACCTTGCTTATGAATAAACATAATCACTATCAATGCCTAATTTGCGTTGTGCTTGGCGAATGTATGACCAATTACTATCAAAAAATATATTGTAGGATTGATCCAACATAAGATTAAACAGGATCATAAATAAACAGTCACTGTCCAGAGCTAGGCCAGTTCAAATGTTATCTAAATTGGCTACTCCTTTTGCCTCCTTGTGGAATAAAATGGTTGGTGCGAGCCGGGAGTTGGTTTTATGATTGATGACACGTCGGCTTCTGGTGCACTCGTCACTGCTGATGTACTCTCACACTGCTTCACAGTTCAAAACTAATTGGGCAACCACATAAATTCCCTACACTGCGTATGCGAGGTCCAACTCCAAGCAAACCACCCACACAGATGTGTGTGAGCTACAGTCTTCTGATTAAGCTCGACTCACAAGCCTCTGAATATGTCAGCCACGCGGGGGGTGATGATAGGAGGCAAGAGGGGGGAGGGGGGTTCTGTTCACAATGTTGTGCACATTAGGTGAGAAATAAGGTGGGCAACACGCACCATAAATATCTTTGTAGCACTCTCGCTATCAATTCACACAGCACGTACGGAATACATTACAGCAAAGTTTGTAAACAACAACTGTCCCGACAAAGCTTTGTGGTATCCCATAGGACTCTGTGATACGGTTAACAGAGCTATCTGTGGATTTCTTTATTTGTTTCTCCTGTCTTCATTGAAGGTGACTCCGAATGTAACCAGTGATATGTATGTAATGCTTATAACAACAGATAGTAACAGACACAATTTTGATTTAATGTTTCGTTCAAGGACACATCAGCGGTCGCCGCTGTTCCCATATTTGAACTGACAACCTTGGGATCTTTAATTCATTTAGGGCTTGGAGGTTTGCTGCAGAGCAAACAGAAGGCCTGTATCCTTTCAAACACTTTGATGAACAACACACCAAGTTCACATCATGCATTAATCCGCACAGAAAAGCACTGCAAATACAGGCGCATACAAAGGTTGCACAGAATATGGTGGGAAAGGCTCACCATACCTATGGTGCACGTACGTATATGTTCTCCAGTTTTGAATGAAGGGCAAAAGTTCCGAAATTGTTGCTGTGCACTGAGGCATGAATATAGGCCCAAGAACTCTGAATAGCCCTCCACGATGATTTATCCCAAGTCGGATTACGCCATTGAGAAAAGTTAAATGAACAACTCGTACCATTTGGATAGCCTCAAGTTCAATGAATGGCCAGACAATTTGAGGAATTGACTTTTGTTATCACACTTGGTTTTCTCAGTCTTTTCTGCTGCTGCGTTTGCTATCTCAGAGTCTCCGGGCTGAATCATTACTACCTAGCATGCCACCAGAAGCAAAAAAAAAAAAAAAAAAAAACTAAGAGAGCCGGGGAAAATGCCAACAATTTTCATTTAGGAGCATTTGAACAGAAGGTTTTTGAATTTTGACTCTCATCTGGGTTTGGGGGCGGCCCGGTAGTCGAGTGGTTAGCACACCGGCTTCACAGTGCAGAGATCGCCGGTTCGAGTCCCGGTCCGGCCTCCCTGTGTGGAGTTTGCATGTTCTCCCCGGAACCGCGTGGGTTTTCTCCGGGTTCTCCGGTTTCCTCCCATACTCCAAAAACATGCATGGCAGGCAGACTGACCACTCCAAATTGTCCCTAGGTGTGAGTGTGAGAGTGACTGTTGTATGTCTTTGTGTGCCCTGCGATTGGCTGGCAACCAATTCAGGGTGTCCCCCGCCTCGTGCACGAAGACAGCTGAGATAGGCTCCAGCAACCCCCGCGACCCTAATGAGGATTAAGCGGTACGGAAAATGAGATGAGAGATCTGGGTTTGGACAGACTCTCTTGAGGACAACCTCAGTCCTTCCTTTGCTTGTTCATTAGCCTCTAACTGCTTTGCTTTGCTTTTAATTCAAAATATTCTTATTTCGTCCTAAATCTATGAAGCAATACATGCATGAATAATTCATGAAACTGTACACATCCCATTATTCATCATAAGATGATACACGTATAAACATGTCAAAAAAATGCCAGAAAAGCAACTGATAAAGAGAACAAATACTTGTGCATTTAAACTGACGGAAAAATAAAAATAAAAGTCTACGTTTGAGGTGCCCTGGAGAGTCACTTCCACAAAAATGTTTATAATGTGAAGCGTTACCTCTGAAAGTATTTACTTTAGTTTTGGCTGCATAATTGTACAAGACTGCAATGTGGCTCAATTTACTTGAACTCAAGTACAAAATTACACAGTACACAGTACAAAATTAACAGAACATCAGATAATCTTGCAGCTACAATCATAAAGTTCAAAATGGCTTCTTTATCTGTATTATGAACAAAGCCCGAGTGTCTGCGAAAAAAAAGTGATCATGTGTATGTGTGTGCGTGTGTGTGTGTGTGTGTGTGTGTGTGTGTGTGTGTGTGTGTGGGTGTGGGTGTGTGTGTGTTGAGAGGGTATGAATCGCATTGCTCTTATGATGGCCGTGAAGCATAAATGACAGCCTGATACAATTCACATTGTGAAGACAGGACGATATTACCAAGTACATATGTTGGCAAGAATACAGGTAAATGGATGGAAGTAATGTATATTGAGTTACATATTTTGTATGAAATGTACTTCCTGAATAAAATGTGACATATGAATGGATGAATTCTTCAAAAAGAGTTAAGTGGGTGTTTCACATATTGTGTTCAATAGCTTGGGACTGGTGGTTTGAGAGGCTGGAATGTCATCTGTAGTTGTGACTTGTATAAGAAAGAATGGTTCCTCCAATCAACTAATTTATAAATATACAAAAGTTTTCCATATATAAGGCACACCATATTGTAAGGCACGTCAGTAGAGGCAGGGGTTACATTTTATATATCCCAACTACTTCTACAGGGGGAAAATCGAGTTGGTGGCTGTTGACAGCAGTGGCGAGACCTGTTGTTGCTCCAACATCCACCATTTTGTCCTCACTTCAGCCTTTGGTTTCTTCATCTTCCTCACTGCCAGCGTCATCCTACACACCACCAACCAATGCTGTCTGGCTACACTCTCACCAACCACTACTTTGCAGTCACTGATTTCCTTTAGATGGCGCCGTTGACACAAAATGTAGTCTACCTGTGTACTTCTGCCTCCACTCTTATAGGTCACCCTATGTTCCTGTCTCTTCTGAAAGAAAGTATTCACAATAGCCATTTCTATTCTCTTAGCAAAGTCAACCACCATCTGTCCTTCAGCGTTCCTCATCTGGAGTCCAAACCTACCCATCACCTCCTCATCATCTTTGTTTCCTGCGCCAACATGTCCATTGAAGTCTCCACCAATTACAACCCTCTCACTTCTCGGGATGTTCTGTATGACTTCATCAAAGTCCTACCAAAATTTCTCCTTCTCCGACAGCTCACATCCTACTTGTGGGGCATACCCACAAACAACATTGAACATCGCACCTTCAGTTTCTAGCTTCAGACTCATCATTCTATCTGATATTCTTTTTACTTCTAAGACATTCCTAATAAACTCCTCTTTTGAGATAACCCCAACTCCATTTCTCTTTCTGTCTTCACTATGATAGAACAACTTAAACCCTGACCCTAAGCTTCTAGCCTTGCTCACTTTCCACCTGGTCTCCTGGACACACAGTATGTCTACCTTCCTTCTCTGCATCATGTCAACCAGCTCTCTACCTTTACCTGTCATTGTTCCTACATTCAAAGTTCCTACTCTTAGTTCTATACTCTTGGCGTTCCATCTCTCTCTTTTCCTCCGGGCACACCTCCCTCCTCTCCTTCTTCGACCAACAGTAGTCCATTTTCCACTGGCACCCTGAAGGTCAACAGTACCAATGGCGGCCGTTGTTAACCCGGGCCTCGACCGATCCGGTATGGGATTCATAGGTTTGATTCGCATATTTGTTTTGGCAAAATTTTTTACGTCGGATGCACTTCCTGACACAACATTGTTCCTACATTCAAAGTTCCTACTCTTAGTTCTATACTCTTGGCGTTCCATCTCTCTCTTTTCCTCCGGGCACACCTCCCTCCTCTCCTTCTTCGACCAACAGTAGTCCATTTTCCACTGGCACCCTGAAGGTCAACAGTACCAATGGCGGCCGTTGTTAACCCGGGCCTCGACCGATCCGGTATGGGATTCATAGGTTTGATTCGCATATTTGTTTTGGCAAAATTTTTTACGTCGGATGCACTTCCTGACACAACCCTCTGTATTTATCCGGGCTTGACACCGGCACAATAAGACACTGGCTTGTGCCCGCTTGTGGCTACATTATTTGCAAGTCAGCATATTCCATCAATTTGCTGATATGAGAGGCAAACGAAGAATTGCTTCTATTCAGTAACTTGGATTGGCTGACTATTTTCAGCTTAGTTTCTGCAATATTGTGAGACACAGAGAGAGCACAACTAACTGGAACATACAACCAAACAAAAAAACCTTTTATCTCTCCCAAAAACATAGCTTTAAAACATTTAAAAATAAAAGTCCCAAGGAAAGACTACAATGATAGAATGTGGATGTACACGGTGAGGCATGAAAGTTAGATTGTAGCACATTTAATTTAATCCCCCGATGAACTTTTATGCAGTCAAGAAATGCACTACATTTTGTTCTTGATGATGAAGCAGTTCCAATCGCTTTATAGTCCATCAGATGTTTCAAACACATCTTCGTGAAAAATGAAGTGAAGTCATTGAATTTTTGTTGCATTGTGGCATCTTCAGATGGAAAAAGTAAATGGACGACTATTTATTCAATAAATACCACAAATTCTACCAGCAGGAAGCATGGGTCGATCCACATCAAGATATACTCTCCAAATATACATACAGTATGACCTCATTGACGATGACTATTTTTCGAAAACATGTCCACACAAAATTAACACTGTCAATGAAAATAGACCCCTAGGTTTCAAAGAAACATGCTGTAGATGGGTATTTGCTGCAATATGTGGACTGATTCGCAAAAGGCACATAAAATACAAATGTTTATTTGAAAAGTAATACCTACGATGGATACTCCAGGAAACACTTTCATAGGAAAAGAAACAGAAACAGACCATGATGTTAACAATTCAGCGAGCTCGTTTAAAAAGCCTTTTCACACATCACTTGCTAAAAAATGGAGGTCAGACAGCTCTTCACACAATAGATGCAAATTGTGAAGAAGACAATGAGCATATGCACTGGGAAACACAGCAACATTGTTCACAGCAACACTGCTCAAAGGAATAAATGAGGTACACAAAATAGACAATAGGAGTTCAGGATTTCATTAACGGTCATATTTTAAGATGCAGATCAGTACACTGTCTACTGTCACTCTATCCGTTTGTGGAGGTGATTTACTAGTCAATCCATATTTATACCAGGCCTGTGCAATGTGGCTAAAATTTAATATCTCAACATGTCTTGCCAGATAACAATGCAATAATGCAATTACTAAGGTTTCAGTGAAAACTAAGCTTTTTTGTGAGGTGGTGAGGTATGGCAATACAAAAACTGGGTGTTTTTGAGGATTTACTAATGGCCATCAGCATTAACAAAGACAGCAAAAATAAATACAATACAATTAAATATACATTGATTCATACAGGGCTTTAACAACAGCTGAAGCGGTAACAAAGCACCTAACATAGCCAACTATCATTTACAGGAAATAATGCAGTCACAGAAATAGTAGAAAGCACCAGGGATTAAAACTAAGATCAAGTCTGAATTTGTTATTGAGTTTGTTTGTTCTTTTGACTTCACGACGGCGCCGCAAGAGGGGCTAACTTTCCAGCAGCTACTGTGTTTTGTTTTTCTACTTTCATTCCTTTCATAACTTTGCTGCTGTGAAATGTAAATTTCTCCACTGCGAGACTAATAAAGGCAAATCCAATCAAATCCAATCCATTCCGAATCACGCTGGGTCAAATGCCAAAGAGTACAAGTAAATTTTGAGGCGGGTCAATAAAAATGTGAAAAAAATGCAGCTGGATTGTGCATTCAATTGAATGGAGTAGCCTTATAAGTGTGGCCTTCTCTTACATGTTGAGAACAAGCCCTGCTTTTTTTTGAATCACTGGTAATTTTGAAATTAGAAATATGGTCATATAATTTTGTTAAACAGAAAAATATGAATATGGATTTGGTGTGTGCGTTGGTAAGCAATTATGTGTGTCCCTGTCGCTTGCTATCCTTGCATGTGTCTCCTCTCTGCCGCGTTCTGTTTCGTCTCCAGCAGGTGGGATATGCGTTCAAGTTGTTTCTGCTGCACACATGTTACTCATTGGGATTGGCGGACTATTAAAGTGCTTCCCGGCCGACAAGACAATTGAGTGCAAGATAATTCTCGTTGCACAGGCCATTTATTTAAGACCAGTTTTCTAGACGTTATTGCTACTGCTCTGTATTTTTATACATTTTCGGTTCTTTGTTTCACTGGAAGTAGTTTGTTTGTGTTTGTTTATTTATTGATACAATCCAATTTTAATTTTTCGAGATTGGGTCATCTTGTCCTTTTTTGACAAGTTATTTCTATTCGTATTTTTTCCCCGTTGCCTTCTGCAAGCGCTTGTGCTTTGTCTCATTTTTCTGGGTGTGCCAACCAGTGTCATTATTTGTACTTTGTTGGCTTTGCAACATTTTACTGTAAAATAAATAACCATAACAAGTCCCTCTTGCCCTCAGCAAAACTGTTTTTTTTTTTTTCTTTTTGACTGTTCTTTCATTTTATCCGGTCGATCGACACCAAATTTGGAAGGAGCAATGTGTTTTGTAGCACTGAGATTTGCATGCAAAACAAGGGTGTCGGACAATATATATTTGACTTATTTACTGCCAAAAACAGATGTTTAGAGTCCACAAACCGAATCATTAGAAAAGGTCTCAATGTTTTCACCGATTGTGTTGAGTGAAGTTGTTCTACATTGCCAGGCTTTTGACAGCCAAGCTGATTATAAATGTGGAAGTAGATGCTACTGATATAAAGTGTTTGCTGACAACAGGGTTGGGGAAAGTGCTCCTCATCTGGCTGGATCCCATCAAATTTATAGCCAAATGAGTCAATTACTAGTCAGAGTCAAGGTTTAGTCAGCTGCATCCAAATTGACACCAATGTGTGAAGGGTAAAGAGAAGGATATTTGACTAAAGTATGATGAACCACTAAGCCTCGAACTGGTGTTTTTGAAGGGGAAGAGAAAAAAAAGCCGCACGAGGGCCGAACTTGGATCCACTCATGCATGGTGGAATGTTGTGTAATCAGCACAGACCATTACAAATAACAAGGCCTTTTATTGGAGGCTGAGCTTTCAGGTAATCAAACATGCTTCAAAAGGGTGATGATACACACGTGGACCATTCCTCATGTTCAAGAAGCCTAAACTAATTTGTATGGGTGTGGTGCAAAATGAATCAGTGGAGAAATGTGGTGTTCGCAATTGAATAAGGTGAGGGAAATGAAAACGTGACAGAGGATGCACCTTACGGGATCAACTCCATAAATCAGTGGCAGTGACTAATTGCATGCTTCAGGCTTTGTCAGTTTGGGAGAGAGTTCACTTTTTCTTCAGCCAGCATTCAGCTTCTTGGCACCTGCGAAATGTTCAAGCAGCTCTATTGGTAATGATGATGACCAGTACCCTGAACTCTAAAAACAAATTGGTGGATAGATAGATAGATAGATAGATAGATAGATAGATAGATAGATAGATAGATAGATAGATAGATGGATGGATGGATGGATGGATGGATGGATGGATGGATGGATGGATGGATGGATGGATGGATGGATGGATGGATGGATGGATGGATGGATGGATGGATAGATAGATAGATAGATAGATAGATAGATAGATAGATAGATAGACAGACAGACAGACAGACAGACAGACAGACAGACAGACAGACAGACAGACAGACAGACAGACAGACAGACAGACAGACAGACAGATAGATAGATAGATAGATAGATAGATAGATAGATAGATAGATAGATAGATAGATAGATAGATAGATAGATAGATAGATAGATAGATAGATAGATAGATTCCACCTTTTTCTAGCAGATGATTTGGAGCAATGAAAATATGTGAAGAATAAAAAGCAAAGAGCCCATGTGGTTTCAGAGGAAAAATAACTTTTATCGCTGCTCTGATGAAAATTGATATGATTAAGATGAAAATGTTTTATTGCAACAGGTGCAAGATAAGCAGGCCTCCTGAAAAGAATCGAGTGAACCCCTCCCTTGACAACTTCAAAAACAAGATGAACCTTGCTATTTTAATGTTATCCCTATTTCTCACATGCTTAGGTGGTCCTTGCTGGAGGGATTTAAATGCTGAGACTTCCTCTGAAAGTGGGAGGCAACTGAGCGGATTCACAGCATCAAGCTGACTGTATCTCAGGCGCAAAACACAATCGGGATTCAGGCAAAGCTTTTGCCTCTTCAGACTGACACCAGCAAGTTTGAAAGCTTCTCCCAAGGCACAGCCTGAAGGGATGATGTTTGACTTTAGAAGTCAGACAGTGAAAACTAAGACGAAGAACCATGCAAGTAAATCATGAAATTCAAAATCATCCACAACTCGGTGATAGCATTGCATGCATTGCAGCACACTGATGATAACCTCACAACGCAAACAATTCTTCTATTCAACGGGCCGCTGTGAGACATCGGTGACGACAAGCAACCCTGAGTGGAACTTTCAACAGTTCAATTGCTCTGTATTCAGGTCCACACCCTGCAGCACCTCGTGTCCACATCTAAAGAATTCACTGAAATCATTTGCAGTGCTGTTGCATATGTTACATATCATGTGAACAACCAAAACCAATTTTTACAGTTTGCGCACTTTATTTATTTTTCACAAACTACATTTGCAATGTAAAGCTTTCGAAGAACATGCAGAACATGTTTTCTTTTTTTTTTTTTTTTTTTTTGTGACAATTAACTGTTACTATGAAATCACAAATATTCTCTCATGGGTAGTGGACATTATGGAGAATATTCTTTCATATTCAAATAAATCAAAGTCATTAAAGCTCCTAGGATATATGTTCCAGTACAGAGCATCCATCAACCCATGCATCAATTTTCTAACCCGCAAATCCCCATTAGGGTCGCGGGCGTGCTAGAGCCTATCCCATCTGTCTTCGGGCAGGGGTAGGGCCACTGCCAATTCCAGGGAACACAAGGACAAACAACCTTTAGTGCACACAATCACACTGAGGGACAATTTAAAGTGTCCAATCAGTCTTCCATTATTGGAATCAGTCGTCCATTATTGGACTGTGGGAGGAAACCGGAACGCCCAGAGAAAACCCACTCAGACAGAGAAAGAAATCAACCTGTGCACCTCTACACTGTGAGGATGACATAAGGACATATTTATCCACCCCAAAGCATCCACACCTGCTCCTAACTGATGAAATCATGCACTGACATTCACAAATTTATTCGGGAATTGAAAATATGACATCGAGCGCCATTACCAAATGTGCTTTTTTTTTTCTTGCTTGCGTGCTGATAAAGCGCGGGCCAGACTTCTGGCGATATTTTTCCCTTCTTCAAAGGGGCATCATTTCCTTTTTTCCATGTTAGCTTTGTTCAAGCTTGAGCTGTTGTTAAAGTGTTATATAAACCAATATGTATGTATTGCATTTTATTTTGGACAGCCGCACCCCTATAAAGGTCAGATAACTCCAGACCAATGTAACTTAGGAATTTACTATTTTTTTCTGGTAAAAGAAGATATTCTAAGATTTCTTGCGCTTCATTTGGGTGATTATGCAGTCCTAAAACTCAATATTCTGTGGTTCCTGGAATTGGAGTGACAATGACAAAAACCATGGCACTGGAGTGGAGTGGACAATTTTGCACATCGTCTAGCAGTGAATGAGTTCAAATCTTTCCTATTCTAGTGACAATGTTTGCATATTTTTTTGCATCTTTAATAGTTATTTATTGCAAAGGACCACACCTCATTCATCCCCCCAAAATATTATTTCAATGATAAGGACAGCTTCCTGTAAAGGCGGCGTGTCTCCCAAATGATGGAAGAGGGTGAACTCTGGATGGAGAAGAGGAGGGAGGCGGAGGCAGCGAGTCATGACCACACAAACATTCGAGTGCCGTATATTTAAAAGTGCAACATCAAACTGTACCGACGCCAAAGTTGCCATCAAAGACCATAGCTGCAGTCTATCCACTTACAGAGATACAAGACTCATTAGGTACCTTTATTAAACCTACCATAAACAATCAATGATGCAAGAGGCGAAGCTCTTTCACGGACAGACACCGAATACGTTCAACATTGCAATAAGAAACTACATTAAAAAAATCACATTAAATGTGGATATAATCTAAACGTGTAATCGTGTATCAAAACTTAAGTCGCACGAACGAGCCGATCGAGCTTGCACTTGTAGTGGGCTCAAAGCCTCTTGCTCGTGGCCAACATACTCGGCAGTGTCGCACCCCCACGAGATAGACTTGCAGGGGGGGTAAAAACAGCCCCCCATTGTGTCGTCTTTATGGCTGCTTACAAGCACTCCGTTGAAGTGCTTTTCGAACTCGTGTGAGCAGCAAAAAGTGAAGTTTGGCTGTCGTTGTTGTTTTATGAATTCTGTTTTATTGTATTATTATTTTTACCTGAGGAGAGCCGTGTCGCCTTGCCTGCTGACCACACTTTCCACCGAGGAATAGTCCACAGTTTGTCCAGCGGGCAAGCACGGCGGTACGAGGCAGCCCAGACTGAGGAGGATCGCACTTAGCCACAGACCAGAAAAACATGCATCCGACAGCGCAATCATCGTGTCCGTCGCAAGTGGACGTGGCCGCCGCTCTTGCCCAAGTCTTGTTAAAATTTGGAGCGAAAATGAGAAGAAAAGCTTTTATTTCCACGCTCCTCGCAAGCGACTATGGTCTATGGACTATGGCGTTGAGCTGTCCCGGGTTCGTTCGATGCTGTGAGCCCACTATGCAGGGAAGTGTACTCTCCAGTGGCTTGCACACCATCTAGCGAGGAAAGGCGGTTTAAAATCGGAGCAGAGCTCGAAGCAGACAACCCCCAGGCTCCGATCCTGTTGCCATGCGGCCGTTTCCCGGGCAACCCTGTTCCCGGTGGCTGACGATGGAACAGCGAGACCGCCTTGCCATTGATACAACCCAGGAGCAATTAAAGATATCGACTTGAGAACCAACCCTATTATTTATTGCTATTAAGGGGGAAAAAGTGAAGTGACCTTTGGTGCAAAATGAAGTTGATAACTAATGGTGATATACAGATGAACTATAAGAAAAATGATTTTACCATGCTAGGCATATTGTAATTGATTAGCTTGATTGAGCCCATTTGAAACAACAAAAATTGAGAAAAAAAAAATTCATCTAAGAACCGTGTTATAACAAATTCCCCAAAGTAATCAATGCTCGATAAAACACAATAAAAAAAGCAATTACAATTACAAATACAAAAAAAACAACATTGTCATTCCGGAAGTACGTCGCAAGAGAGATACTTCCGGTTACATCAAATCGTTCAAGTCACGGAAACGTTAGGATTGAGGCGAATGATTTGATGTGCGTGAACAATAATATATATATATATATATATATATATAAATAAAAATCCTCGTCTCACCCACCATGGGTGGTGTCTGTCCCCATTTCAGCTCGGGTCCTCTACCAGAGGCCAGGAAGCTTGAGGGTTCTGCGCAGTATCCGTGCTGTTCCCAGCACTGCGCTTTTCTGGACCGAGATATCCGATGTTGTTCCCGGGATCTATTGCAATATATATATATATATATATATATATATATATATATATATATATATATATATATATATATATATATATATATATATATATATATATATATATATATATAATATAAAAAATACTCAATAATGTATTGTGTTTTTACAATGTGCACGTTGTTTAAGAGGAAATGTAAACATTTGTAAGAGTCTGAAATGCACACATGCACACACTCAATAACAGAAAAAAACAACCCATTGGGCTTTGTCTTTTCGTGAAAGATACACATACATGTCACAGGTGAACACACGCACACACACACACACACACACACACACACACACACACACACACACACACACACACACACACACACACACACACACACACACACACACACACACACACACACACACACACACACACACACACACACACAAAAGGGATTTAGCAAAGTTTGTTTTACAACAGCACCCCCCAGCATTATGCTGCCGTAAGCCTTTCGACTTAGTCAACTTAATTCCTGACTGGCGGGACAAGCGTAACCATGGAAATGGCATACATTTGTCAGATGTAAAATGTTGGCATCAACCCTATGAATTATCTCAGATGACATAATTTCGTAGAGAGCAAGACTTGCCAAAAATGGTGACACAGTCAAGAAAGTATCTGGATTTTCTCATGATGTGCTTTCATATTCATTCATCCTCTGAATCAAGGGTCGGGAACTGATGGCTCGCAGATAAAACTGGCAAACTATCCATCTGGCTTGCAGATAAAACTAAATATTCTCGCTTTTTTGCTGTTCATTTCCTGTTTGGGATGCAGTTGGGTGAAAGAGCAATTTTGATTGCTTGATACTGACCGAGTTGGCCGTTGATGTTGAAACCCCAGTTTGAATAAGCTCGACGAATAAAAAGAAATGTAAATGTGTTTTGTACAGTATTGCACACTTCGGTTGAATGGACCGCAGGATTCGACTTTGTCGATGTAGCATGTTCTGCCGTAATTCTAATTTGCATTGAAACAATATCATCGATGAAACAGTCGAATGTCAGTGGGACTTTGACAAACCCCATGCTATGTTGGCATTAACATACTTCCGTGAGAAACAGCAGAAAGAATCAGAATCAGAATACCTTTATTCGTCCCACAATGGGGAAATTTGCAGTCCACAGCAGCAATTGAAAAGGGATGGGGTGGGGGTGAAACAAAATAAAATGTCAACTGTATACTGTGCAAGTGTTGTACAAGTTAGCTAGCAGTAAATTCGCATATGGTGCCGGCAAGTTGGCTTTCATTTCGATGATTTGGATGGATTTTTCATATTAAGGGTGAGTATTAGCACAAAGTTATTTTAAATAATAAATTTGAAGGTTTCGGACGTTTCGCCTCCTATCCAAGAGGCTTCGTCAGCGAACTAAAGTCTGACTGGTCGTATCGGCCCTATTTATATATCCGTAATGTCTAGACATGGCGGCGCCGGACACAGCTATGATAGGTCCCTACTCTCAGGTTGGGGGGAGCAGAGGACCACTCCCTGTGGCCCCACTGATTGTTCCTACATTCCTGACTAACGACTGGCCCATTTCTCCCACTCCCACCTCATCAGCATTACGAATGTTGCCTAACCTGTTTTGCCTAAGCAGGCTATTGTATGAACGATCCAAATTGAACCTTACATTGCAGGAGTTTCTGAAAAATTACAGAGTCCTTTGGCAACACAAAATTCCTACTTATTTCAAACCGATAAACACGTTAAGGCAAAAATTAGTGCACCCAAAAGATAGGCTACCAAATGAAAAACAAAGTAATGTAGTTTATTCCATATATTGTAAGAATGAAAATTGTAAAGAGCAGTACATTGGGGAGACTCAACAAATTCTCAAAAAAAGACTTTGTCAACATGGCAGGGATAATACAAGTGGGCCTCAATCGGCAGTACATTTGCACCTAAAAGCTAGCAACCACTCATTTGACGACAATAAGGTTAAAATCTTAGCGAAAGAACATAGATGGTTTGAAAGGGGGGTAAAAGAAGCGATTCTTATACAACAACAAAATCCTTCATTAAACCGGTCTGGTGGGGTGAGGTTCAATTTGGATCGTTCATACAATAGCCTGCTTAGGCAAAACAGGTTAGGCCACATTCGTAATGCTTATGAGGTGATACCGGTGGGAGTGGGGGAAATGGGCCAGTCGTTAGTCAGGAATGTAGGAACAATCAGTGGGGCCACAGGGAGTGGTCCTCTGCTCCCCCCAACCTGAGAGTAGGGACATATCATAGCTGTGTCCGGCGCCGCCATGGCTGGACATTAGGGATATATAAATAGGGCCGATACGACCAGTCAGACTTTAGTTCGCTGATGAAGCCTCTTGGATAGGAGGCAAAACGTCCGAAACCTTCAAATTTGTATAGATGACGGCTGAAGAAACCTTCTCATCGATGGACCACTCCTGTACGACTGAGAGCTTACACAGACGTTTCAATAATAAAGTTATTAGAAATCACAAACAAACACACACAAACGCAAACACACGAGCGCGCGCGCGCACACACACACACACACACACACACACACACACACACACACACACACACACACACACACACACACACACACACGCAGAGTGCGTGCGTGTCTCACTGAAAAATATTTCTAAATATTTTTCTTTTACGGCTCTCTTAGTCAAAAAAGTTCCCGACCCCTGCTCTAAATATTTGTGTGCGAGGCATTCTTAATCCACTTTTGGTAATTATTTACATGTCCACTGTTTATGTTAATTTTTGTTTGCGGGACTGCAGTAAGAGGGCGGCATATATAGGCAACTGTTTCTCCAAAGGTTACAAAGGACATTCACCATGTCAGGATTGAGTCAACAAATAGTGTCAAGCAAACAGCACTGAAAAGGAGGAGTGAAAAGTTCAGGGTTTCAAAACACAGTCAGATTTGCATAAGTGAGCCTCTTTCGACAGTGGCATTGCCACAAAAAGGGGACTGAATTATTTTGTCTGGGTTCTCATTGGTTGCTTGTCATTTGAAATGTGTTTATTATTTGTTTTGCTTTCGTCGTAGACTTTTCAGCTGAAATCATACATCAGCTCAACACAACTTGTCGCAATGCCTGCAGAATAATTACACTGACACTTTGCATGCTATTTTTAGACTGCACGGCAAAACAGCTTTATCAGGAAACAGGAGACCGAGATGAAATAAACACCTGAGGTTTTCACAGTAATCAATGTATATTTTTGACATTTAGAAAAAAAACTTGTGTATTCAAAGGTAGAGTAAAAAGGTTCATCATATTTTCTCATCGGGTCATATTTTCCTGAAATGTCCTCACAATTTCCCCAAAAAAACAAGAATAAACCAAATGAAGGGCAAAACATATGGCTAAAACTCTCATTTTGCCCAATTATGTGCTTATAATTTCTGGAATATCAAATCACACTTATTTAAAAAAAACAGACAATTTAAAAAATTATGCAACGATAACAATCACAAAGTACAGTCGCTAATAAAGTGCACCTTGGGACCTTGATCAGAAAATAAATATTGGCCTATGCAAAGCGTCTACTTTCCTGAACAGATCCTGAGCACAAAATAAGATAAGGAAGTGACCACATTTAGTCCACTGTTAGTCCTGATAGAAATGTTTCTCCAGTATACATTTTTTTGTGGCAAATAAGTATGATGAGTGCCATGCCAGTTTTTTTTTTTTTTGTGATACGCTTTGGTCATTTCATTTGCAATGTGTGAACACACACAAATGAGGGGAGTACATGGATATTGTTTACAAGCCAATCTATTGATTTGGACCAGAGGAGGTTAGCCACCGGTCTGAAAAAACCATTATGCTATACTACCATTAATGGCCCAGTCAGCAAAATTGGCCTGGCCCAGCTCTGGCCCACGCACGGCTATGCACTCGGCCAGGATACGGCAATGAATGACGGCACAGAAGTAGCCCGGATTTGGCAACCACAATGTGGGCCGCATCAGACCCGCATTGAATAACCAGATCTGGCCCGATGCCGGGCCAGAACACCCTCCTGATGTCTGCCTTAATTCAATCTTAACTGAGTCATTTCTTTCATAAGCCATATTTCGCCCTTATTTTAAATAAAAGCCAAAAACAATTGTTTTAAAAATATTTTATTGTCATAATTTGTGAACCTCACACATTACTGCATATATACTGGAAAACTGCACTTTTCTTCATTTAACAGTTAACACAAGAGTCCAAACCAGAATGCATGTTCTTGAACTGCAAATTTCTATCCATCATATTGTTGTACTCTCCATGCCCTCTTTTCACCATCCACCACACTTGAAAAATGGCCTCAGCCTTGGAGGATTTGAATTATAGTGGCAATATCATTTTGTCTAAATTCTTTCAACACAACTTGATTAAAATGGATAGCATGAATATGAAGTATGTGACTATATCATAAATTGAAATGACATCGGAAGCACACAGAGGTCTTTATGCATTTATGCTCATGGTGTTTCTTGAGCAAAGTTTACATTGCCAGCTTGACACTACTGTGTTCCGGGAATCAAATCACATAACCAATAAAATGTATTTCAAGGTGTTTGGGGGCATATGTAAAGAGAGGTCATTTGAAATATGTGAACTATGTGAAAATATCTGAAAATTCTGTTTTGTTGTTGGAATTTAATGTTATCCTTTTTTTTTTTTTTGTTATAACTGGAAACTGAACTTATTTTACCGAATAATACTGACTGAATGAGAATACAAAGCACAAATAAGTTTTTACTGCACCATGTTTTGTTAAGGTAATTTTAGACTGAACACAATGTCAATACAGTAAAGTCTCGTTATATCGATATCGGTTATATCGATAGTACCGCTTATTACGATACTGTTTCCATGAACGCAAGGAGAAAATTACATGTGCGCAGGATCGAATATATCGATATTTTTTCGGACTCCCGAGAATATCGATATAACGAGACTTTACTGTATTTACACATTCATCCGTTTTCTGATTCAATCATGAACTGGTCACCATGCAGTCCTTCCTAGCGCACATAGAGACAGAAATTAACTGTGACTATAACTGTGACTGAGTGAGAACTGCGTGTAAAGAAATCAGGCCATTGTACCATCATACCATCATGTAACTTCAATGTCTTTCTCTGTATGGTTAATACGACCAATTTTGCATTGCACAATGAAAGCCATTGTTTTCTGAAGTACTTAAATGAACAAGGATCCCCTCCCCCTCATAATGATTGAACCTGCTATTATGATAATGGATGACATCCAGGATGGAAATTGGCCAGTTGATCACAACAAACACAACAGCTTGGTTAAATGGATCCCTGCAGCCCCATCTGAGGTGGGATATGCAGTATGTATCAACAATTGAGGTCACTTTAATTTTTTCCCAAGAGCATTTATACAAGCCTGCAATGATTGTACTTCAACATGTTCTCATCTCTAATTGTTATTCCTTAGAAAGTAGGATGGAAATGGCAAAAATGAATAGATGACTGCTAATTGGGGTGAGGGGCAACTTCCCGTTTTAGCAATAACATCATACAATACTGTTACCATTGTAATTGTGAACACAAAAGGCAGATGTAATTCAAGTCAGATCTGCAATGTGTATTTCTTTTAACTATGCAAGGCAAAAACAATCTTATAAAGATTTAAGGCAAGACAATCCTGTTTCAATTGTCAACACTCGGACCACATCGGGGCCATATCCTACTGCTAGTAATGCCTGACCGTTAAAACACAACCGTGGCAGTTAAATAAAATGGTTATTGCACAGGACCCATGATGTTAGTCAACAATTGTCATGTTTACCTCTCCCTGAGCAAAACAACAACAACAAAAATGACAAAAGTCCTCATTTCTTGCATCATTGACTGTGAAGCATGAAGTGGCCTGATGCGTTATGGACACACACAAATACATCATTTGCTTCTCTGTTTTCTCGTGAGAAGTGTTTCCAAATTAGTACTGAGATACTTCATTGGTAGCCATGTTGGTCACAGCGTATGTGCTCCGTTTGTCAACATATTCAACTCATACCAGCTTTAGGGAGCTTGCACACAAACACTTTTTAATCCGTTTTCACCAAACACAAATTTGTTTCCTTTGTCGGAGTGGTTCATATGGGTATCCATGAATACACGTTCGCTTGGGATCTGAGACGTTCTGTAACAGGTGCTCTGTTTCAAACATTCTATATACACATACAAGGTCAACACGTCATATTAAAACGCTTCAAACTCTGGTGGGTTCATGGCGATGAACGCAACTCAAAAACCATGATTTTGACCACTGTAACTACATGAGGCAGTAAACTAATTAGACTGTTGACTTAACTGACATATTTACTTCTGCACCTGTCAACCACCTGTCCTCAATGTTTGCTGCATTCTTTTGTGTGTGATGGAAACATCATTTTCACACACAGTGTAATGCACTTGATAGTGTACGTGAGGTGTTGCAACATGTTAGATTGTCCAAAAAAAAATGTCAACGTGGAAGTCAACTGCAATAAGATGTTCGATGCACCTTCACTTGTGTAAATAAGGCATTCTGAGTGACCAATAGAGGCTCACCTATTTTCTGACCATAATTAGTCTCGACCTGGGCCCTGAGCACTTTAAGATAATTTTAATCGGACAAAAAAGTCCCCATCCATCAATCACGCTTGCATAGTCGTCCTACCAGATAAGTACCGTTCTCTGTCTTGGACTGGGTGAGATGCAACACAACCTATCAACAACCAGAACCCATCCACTCATCGCATGCTTTGTTCGAGATTCAGTCCAATTGCGAGCAGAGTTTATTGTACCTAGCCTGCTCTCGTGTTGGGAGCAGTTCAGCCCTGAGTCGGTTTAATAAACCAACAAATAGTTGTGCCATATATCAATTTTCACATTTGAAAGTCGCCATGATGTTTATGTGTTATTGATAAGCATAACTTCAAAAAAAAAAAAAAAAAAAAACCTACAAAATTATTGTCTTTACATTTGAAGCTATTATCATTATTTCAGAGCGGTGTGTTTTTAGTGTTTCACTGTTATTTTATGTTGTTCTACATTTGTTTCATGTTGAATTGAAAAAAAGAATGAATTATTTCTTTTATTTTTTAGTAATTATTTTGAATGTGCAGAAAGTAGTGGTGTCCTTAAATTACTGTAACATTGCTTTAAAACTGGCAATTTAAAAAAATGCAGTGATAATGTAGATCTTTAGTGATTTTATTCCACGGTTCGCTTATCCAGAGAGACTACATCATGATCAAGGTCGGGAGTTTGAAAACAGTCTATTCCAGCGGCTTCAACAGTTGTCTGGCATTGCGCATTCCCGAACCACCCCATACCATCCGCAGAGCAACCCTGTAGAACGTCTGAATAGAACATTGTTACAGATGCTACGCACTCTCCAAGAAGAAAGGAAAGCTGAGTGGAAAGACTATTTGCCTCATGTAGTTCATGCGTACAACTGTACAAGACATGAGTCCACTGGCTATTCACCAAGGTCTCCCCGGTTGCCCATCGACTTAGTTTTTGGTCTGACAGCGGACGAGGAAGTAAAAAGCCGACAGGAATATGCACGTAAGTGGGCCTGTCGAATGCAAAATGCTTACAGAATTGCCTCCGAGAACAGTCAAAAGAGCGCTAAAAAAGGAAGAAATACTATGACCGTGGTGTTAAAGGCATTGCACTCCAGCCAGGGGATCGTGTACTTGTCAGGAACCTATCTGAGAGGGGTGGACCTGGCAAGCTCCGGGCTTACTGGGAGGAAAAAGTCCACAGGGTCACTGAAAGAGTGGGAGATGGACCAGTGTACAAGGTTCAGGCAGAAAACGGAGACAAAACTACCCGTGTGTTGCACCGTAATCTCCTAATGTCTGTCAATGATTTGCCAGTTGAACAGCCAAATAAACAGGAAAAACAGCTAGACAGACAGGCAAAGAAACAGAAAAAACAGCTAGACCAGACATGGGCAAACTACGGCCCGCGGGCCACATACGGCCCGTTAGGCTTTTTAATCCGGCCCGCCGAACGTGCCCAAATTATAGTAAAAACAGTGTCTGAAACTCATGACAAAAAGTTAGCGAACAACAGGGCAGATAACTGAAAAGTTGCCTGCCCCATTTTTTCACAACTTGAAGCACAATGAGACAACCAATCACATAAAAAAACATTGCCACCAACCATGAAGTCTTTTCTTTAAATGAAGAATGTACCTACTACACATGCTACCTTGCTTAATTTACGGTAAATGTGCATGGCTGTAAATTTTGCTGCAGTAGTCGATTGTCATTGTGGCGTACAATGCAACGTTTGCATTGCTTCCTACGAGCCACTAAGCCCCTTTCATGAGTCTCACGTACACTTTACAGTCACGGTTTAATGTAAATTTACGTTTTGTAGCGTCACATATGTTGTTAGCTTCTTTCGAATCTTTCTTCTGGGCTGAGGTTCTGTGCATCTATTTTGGAAAATGACATGCAATTGCACGACTTTATAACGCTTGATAAAGTCCGGAAGAAAGAAGCAGGCTTCTGATTGGCTGCCGTGCCGAGTATGCAAATTTCAACTGCTGGTAGCCTATGTCTGTGAGCTCGGCGACCGTACACGTGTACTGTTTGCGCGTGACGCCGAGGGCGTCAGTGAGGAGTTTGTTGAGCGCGCGGTCAGGACAAACCATCTATGATTTGGCGGAATTTAACACAAGTAGGTATTATTGAGCTTGAATATTTCGTTGTGTAATAATATGTTTTGAATGTTGAAAGTGATTCCACTTTCTTGAAATGTAAATTTCTCCACTGTGAGACTAATAAAGGCATATCCAATCCAATCCAATCCAATCCAATAAATGTTGATTTTTTTAACTTTGCCCCTTCAATGAAAACTTATTAAAAACAGACGCAATCTTGATAAATCACAGTGCATGTTATTTTAATCTATTTCCATTTCCTCCTCCAAGTATCTGCAAAATAGTATGTAAACGCCATATTCCTTCAGACAAATTTATTAACTGATCAGGGATATTTTTCACATTTGAAAGACAGTTAATAAATTGGGTTCTTACTGTGCTATGAGGTTTGTACACAACCGGCACCATTTTTTTTGTTTCCAACTGACATCAGAAAAACGTTTTTATAGCATCTAAAATACCCAAATCAGGCAGGCTGATATTTTTAGTTAAATGAAAAACACCAATAAAAATGACTTCAAAATGAACCCGGAAATGGCCAGTTTCAGAAGGTCCCACCCCCTCGTGACGTCACGCCAAGACATCTTGCTTTGCTCGAGAATCAAAACAATGGCTTCAGATTCGGAGAAGATGCTTTTTTTGTTACTCATCCAGTTATAAATATGATTCAAATAGTTCTGAAGAGGAAAGCAGACATGTTTGCAATCGATTAAAAATTTATTCCGTGTCATTTTGAGGCATCAGGGGGGAAATGTCGCACCCAGAAAATGCAGAAGATTGCGCCCAAGCTCCGTTGGAAATGGGCTGATTTGTCAGCTGGGAATTTCTGTCAGCTTGTTTCAAATAGTTGTCTTGGTGCAACACACAACGATTCACCATGGCGTTATTTATGTGTTTTCCTTCTAATTTCGCCATCAACACGAAGTTTCAGACCAAACTAAGTACCCAAAATGCATTGTGTGTCGCTTTCTCGGTCAGGGGCGGTCCAAACGTGACGTCACATGGGGATCGTCATCAGCTCGAAAACAAGACTTCATGAATATTCAGCGCGAGTCTTAGAACGTAAACTATAGCTATATGCTGTGGAATCTTTGTAAAATACGCTCAGTCAAAGTCATTTGAAGTGATTTTATAAATTATGGACATAACTTGTCAGAAGGCGTCGGTTGTCCTTTAATGCTTTAGGTTTATATTTCCGGCCCAAACACTCCCTCCAAATGCTCCTGGCCCGGCCCCTCTGTCAAATTTTAGAACCCAATGCGGCCCGCGAGTCAAAAAGTTTGCCCACCCCTGAGCTAGACAGACAGGCTTATAGCAGGGAAGCAGTTGGGCAGGAGTCTGGATATTCAGATGAAGAGGAGGGATGTTCATACAATCTCCGACGGTTACCTGTGTATACAAGGAGGACAGGCAGTCATCAGTTCACTCAACCTGAACCGCACAATTTAAGAGCTGTGGCATCAGAATTCCACCCCCAGGCACAAACTACGGAACCAGAGGATGGGCAGCAGCTAGAGGAAGCGTTTCCATTGGTCGTACCAGCATCATTACCAAAACCAACACCAGCTGACGGCCTGCCTGCTGAGGGAAGCCCGGAACAACTTGTAATGGATGATAATGAGGGTGATGCAGGAGTGCCGGCGGAGTTGGTGGAATCGGACACCGCGTCACAAAGTGGAATGGAATCGCTGCCACGAAGGTCTACTCGTACTCGAAGACCCACAGAGATATTCACATATGAACACTTGGGTCATCCATCATACCAGGCTTGGAGTCCTGGGGCAAATGTGTTGTACACTTGCATGCTTTACCCCACGACTCATTATCTAGTGCGACCTGAACACTATTGCTACTCTACCCCGACGGTATGGACTTGAATGTAGTTGCAGTAGAATGTGATTGACACCACCCTACGGAGATCAGACAGATGACTGTGCTTCTACTGGTACTTGACTACTTGTTGGTATAGTCAAGATGTCGGGGGACATCTTTTAAAACAGGGGAGAGTGTAGGGGGTTAGAAACGACCTCTGTTATTGTATGTTAGTCGATTAGACTACCAAGTCAGGAGAGGGCGCTACGCGCCTGTGAATGGAACAGAGGAAGGCGATGTAGGCTCAGCTCACGCATGCGCAGTTGTCATAAATGCCGTTGTGTGAAGCTGATTAACATGGTTGTCTCGTGTCGTCTTTCCTCGTCGTTCACAGGTATTCAAAATAATAAGTGTTAGACATTCTCAAGATGTTAAAGTAATTGGGGACTTATTGGGCGATGCTAGATATGAAACCTTGTTTTGTGGCTTTGATGAATATTTTGTGGCTTTGATGAATTTGGATTTTTGGATGTCAATTGTAGTTCCCAGTACAACACACACGAGCGGGCAGACGTGCATAAGCATGTGCGAATGTGGAGGATATATACAATGTATAGATGTTGAATGTATAGATCTACACATGAATGTATTCTGATATTGAAATTGCTGAATTGATGTGTTGATGAGTAAATGGTCATAAATGCTGTTGTGTGAAGCTGATTAACACGGTTGTCTCGTGTCGTCTTTCCTCGTCGTTCACAGTGCTACCTACCTGTGACGCGTTTGAACCGACTCAGGTATCCCCTAGGCCTGAGGCCGGTTACAATAACAATCACAAAGTACTGTAGTTAATAAAGTGCAACTTGGGACTTTCATCAGGGAATAGTTGTTGACCTATGCAAAGCGTATACTTTCCTGAACAGATCCTGAGCACAAAAAAATAAGAAATTGACTACAGATTCATCGACTGTTCGCCCTGATAGAAAAGTTTCTTCCGGTTTACATTTTTGTGGCAAATAAGTGTGATGAGTGCCATGCCACATGGTGTTTTGTGACACGCTTTGGTCCTTTCATTTGTAATGTGTGAACACACACAAATGACGGAAGTACATGGATATTGTTTACAAGCCAATCTATTGATTTGGAACAGAGGAGGTAGGTCACTAGTCTGAAAACACCATCATGCTCTACAACCCTTGATGGGTTACATGGGGCCAACACATTACATCCACATCACAAAAATACCACCTAACACTCTAAGGTGCACCTTAAAGCATTCGCTTTTCTCAAAAGCCGACCGTGCACCCTATTATCCTATGTGCCTTATTTATGGGTGAATATTCCGATTTCGTTGTATTTTAAAAGTTCTCTTACATGCTTTGCGACAGCTGCAGCGGTTTTGAAAGTTCAATAAAAATAGAGCTGCAAATAATAGACTTTCCTTTAGGGTAGCTTCATCTGGTGCGTAACGCAACTGCAGTCATGATGGTATTTTCAATGCGGCTTATAATGCGGTGCGCTTGAAATATGAAAACAGTTTTGAAAATACACCATTAATTGAATGTGTGCCTTATGCACAGAAGGGAAAATACGGTACTTTATTTTTTCGGTAGGGTAACTATCGCGGATTTGCGGAATTTTGGCGTCTAAATCATATTAATACAAAGAACATCAAATGATTACAAGTAAATAAACCATACCGAAGGTCCCCATTGCCTTGACATAAATGCCACCATTTCAGCATTAATTTTACTCGACTTCCTTGGAAATATAAAACAAGAAAACATAATGCCTTTGCCTTCCCATAAGAAATTCCATTATATTCCAATTCAACAAACCCCGCTTGTCCGAGTTCAACTAATGGATTGCATTTCTCAACCTTTTCTAGCTGTCGAAGTCTCGATGCACATTTATATCACAGATGCAATGAACAAAACACAGTTTGAATGAACTTGATATATGTAGCCCTGCAGCAGTAATTTGAAGCATTTTCCTCCCTTTGTCTCAACCGCATATCCCTTGTGGAACAAAATCTACAGCGCTCACAAGTCACAAGGGATTTGTGCTTCCAGGGAGCACCTACCACATTTTATCCACAGAGGAGGGTTCAAAGAGCTCTCACGAGTCATTAACCATGCCAAGCAAAATCTTTGGGTCCTGAGTGGGGTCGTGAGCATGAACTTTCTGCACTGCCGAGCAATTAAAATTAGAACGCAAAGTGCACTTTGCGTTCTAACTTTTGATTTCCCTCACGAGGGAAATCAAAAGTTCCGGTTATCACAAATCACAATAAAGATGAAACTGCTGAGATATCACCAACATATATAGGATATCGTTGAGTTTCTTGTTCGTTCTAATTGCTTATATATGGAGCAGCTGTCTCGAACAGTTGAGTGGCCGGTTGGCAGAAGGCAGAGTCTTCTGCCGTGTAGCGAGTAGCTTCAGGCGACGTGATAATGAGGCGCTGCGAGACAACATGAGATGAAATTGTTGATGAAACCTTTGTGACAGCAAAAATCTCATTTGAAGCTTTTGTTAGATGCTAGAACAGAATTTGAATCAGCTTATTTAAATATAACACTAAACATGTACACATGTAGAACCTAAAGTAAAACAATTCTAGGGTCTGACTAGCCTGAACACATCAAATTTTAACCAGTTCATTCAGATGTCGTGTTATTCAATAGTGTAGAGTCAACTTGATTCATTTGCGGAATTTAAACCCAAGGTCGATTTGCCTTTCCTCTGTTTATCTAAAGCTGGAAATCATTGAGAAGTGTTTATTATAGTATTTTTTGGCCATTTGGTGGTAATAGATCAACCTGAAAATACACAATAATAAATGTTAAAGATGATATGGGTTATGTGCACACAAACCATATGTGCACACAAACCAATCCCTGATGCATAATTGTCTGGCCTATACGCAGTTCTTGCTCATTTCAACTTGCTATTTTTGTCTGCGCTGACCCTCGAGAGTACCATCTGGCTGTTTAAAATGCTAAAGCGCTGATACTTTACACAATAACCTTTTGAGTCCTGACAAGTTGAGCACTATTTCAATGCTGTCTGTTTTTTTAGGAAAGTAAGACTCCCAAATTCAAAACATAAGTACAAATCCAAGATAGAAAAGACTGAGCTGATATGGATTGTATGCTTTTGCAATATTGTATTGTTTTTGAGTAGTAGTAATATTTGATCTTCATTCTAGAGTTTAGTGTTCCAAAGCTAACAGAGTATTCCCTTTTTGCTTCAGGGTTAATTGGACTGGATTCCCACACAAAACGTAAAGCTGTATCAAATTAAATTAAAGTGACTTTAATGGCACAATAAAAAAAACTATTAATTTATGGATTTCAATTATACACCGTAAATGTATTGAATCAAGATCTATTATTTATACTCCTTGAGTTGAATAAAGTAAGAAAAGGCCAGGTGCGCTAAGGCAATTAGCATATATCAATGTAATCTAGAGAATTACTGCAATAGTACTTTAACTTTTGTGTTTTTTTTTTTTTTACTGAACTTCTATTCATCCAGCTGATGTCAATTGAGAACATACTTGCATTTGCAATGCTGACCTGGGGAAATTTTCCTGGATGTTGTCTGCCTGACTGGGTCGGTATTTTGAGTCTGTCTACTGAGTGTCAGGAGTGTGATTTCTCTCCTCTGAACATTTGCACTTCACATGACCATATTTCTGTCCTGTGTCAGTTTACTCCCTGTCTTGATAGAAGTATGTGCTTTGAGTGCTTATTTGTTTGTGTGTTGTGTTACTTTAAATGCCTACTTGGATGGTTTGACTGCCATAGTTCCTTCTGAGACAATGTTCCGTGTGGTTTACAGGAATGAACAAAAGATCTTTACTGCATACATTTTTTCAATGCCTTTTGTATGTAAAGTGTATATTGATCTTTTGTGCACTCAAATTTGTTATTTTTGTGACAATAACCCAGCCACAGGCAAAGCAACAGTGCCAGTGTGATTTCTTTGATTGTGCTGGCTTACACTGTAACCCCGTGTCTGCCAAACAGTTTGTGTTGCAACAAAGTCAATGTTTATTTGCTTTGCCAGGATTTTAAATAATCAACTGTTGTCTTTTTGAAGAAGCCACCTTGCCCTGTACAACCCACAAAGAAATTATTCACATTGTGTCTTGGCTGGAATACATTGTCAATATTCACAAGCATATTGTGGTAGGTGGGGGGGTTACTGCAGACTGGCACGACAGCCTGTGAATTTCTGTGGGACAGTACTTATGCCATAAAATACAGGAGAGCGAGGCTGGAACCTTCCTGAGATTTGATGACTATCAGTATGGAGATGGATTGAGCAAAACCACAATGACACAATTGTGTTGTCAGAGCCGTATTATTGATAAGTGATACATCTTGAAGACAGCCCAAGCCAGATTAATCAGTAATTTGTGCATGCAAACAAATCTGGAAGCTGCAAAATGGCAGTACAACTTTGCCCGAAAAATCATGCAGTATTGTCCGTTTCTATCGTGTCAAACAGTAATAATGAAAATAGTAAATCAACATACTGTCTATATGTAGCATGTGCAAGTGATTCATCAAACCTGAGATGAGTTTTGATTCTTTCAACACTGCAGTCTGCATTTAGAACAGGGGTTGGGAACCTATGGCTCGAGAGCCATACATGGCTCTTTTGATGATTGCATCTGGCTTGCAGATAAAACTAACTATTCTCACATTTTTACTGTTCATTTCCTGTTTGGGCTGCAGTTGGGTGAAAGAGCAATTTTGATGATACTGACCTAGGTGTCGGTTGATGTCGAAACAGGTAAACACACCCTTTTGAATAAGCCTAAAAGGGTAAAAAAGATGAGTATTGCACACTTGAGGTTGAATGGACCGAATGATTTGTTTTTGTGGAAAGAACAGGTTCTGTCGTGATTCTGATTTGCATTAAAAAGATATCATTGATGAAACAGTCAAATGTCAACGGCACTTTGACAAGCCCCATGCTATGTTTGCATAAATATACTTCTGCTAGAGACAGCAGAAAGCAAGCGTGCAATCTAATGATCAGCCAGGCTAGCTAGCAGTAACTTTGTGTATGGACCTGGTAAGTAGTTAGCAGTAACGTTGCGTTTGGACTCGGCAAGTTGACTTTCATTCCGGTAGTTTGGCTGGATTTTTACCAAAATGGTGAGTATTATCACAAAATTAATTTAAATAATACATTCTGACATTTTGTTGAAATCACACACATATTCTGCAAACAAACAAACAAAAAAACAAACAAACAAAGAAACAAATATTACCCTACACATTTTTTTCATTCATTCCATATTACCATTGGGCCTTTGGCATGCCATTCTGATTACAGTATGCAGTATTGACGGTCATTCTGAATGTGTAATTTGAAGGCGGCATAGACAGTGCTGTTTTTGACGATAGCTATTCTTGCCATTTCACACAGTCTATCATGAAAACCTGACTTCTCTGTCATCCGTGTCACATTAAAGTCGAGCTCCGCCACCTCCGTGTGTTTTCGCATGAATACGCAAGATTGTTCCAAATTCATGAGAGACCCATTAAGGGTCGAGACAAAAATGCCACTTGGCACTTTTGATTTATATCTTTGAAAAACAAAAGTGGTCTTTCGATGATGCTTTCTTGAGCAGAGAAGTGTGGTTGGCCAACTTAAGGTTTCTTCAGCCATCTCAAAGAAACAGTCCTACATCCTGCTGTGCCTGATTGATTTATCCTCTACGCCATACCTCAATTGATGTCAATAAGCTGCGTAGTGCTCCTTCCATACAAGAGTCGCCAACTGTTTTATTCAATAATAGTGATGATGTTTGGGCTTTTTCTGAGTGGTCAAACAGTCAAAAAATATCCTGCCTTTTGTGCGCTGGTTTTCTTTGGAAGAGAAGCGTCCATGTTTAACTTGGAGCAATGATTTAGATTTTCAAAAAAATGCAGCATTTGACACGTTTTGGGAGTGGCGTGGTCCATTTCTTTTAAATGACGTCATTGATGCTTTGGTATACAGTTTACAGATTATACCTCTCTCAAACAATTAATTTTGTGTTGTCTCGACAAAAAAAAAACATTATTTGGTGGATAAATCATACTGTACAGTAAAACATCTTAAAATGTCAGATGCAAATATAATTTCTCTAATTAAGGTAGTAAAAGAGACTGCCTACATTTACAACAAATTTTAGTCAACCTCAAAAATCACAATTAGACACACTTATTTCATTAAGGATATGTGATTCAACATAATAAACAGCCAGGGTGTAAATTGAATTGATGTTATTGTGACAGAGAAAAAAAAACAGAGAGCCATTGTCGCGCAATGCCTTCAATTAATCAAAGGAAATAAATCATGCAGTGTGTTTGGATAGAAGAGCCCTTAGTAAGTCATCCTCAATTCCAGACTCGACTGCTTCAGTGTGTTTACATGAAACATGCATTTTTTTAAATGACAAATAATTATGAGAGAAATAACACTGTGACTACACAAATGTAAACATCGCTGGTTTGATTTTAGCCATCACATTCACAATAATGAATGTCACCTTAACAAATGTATTCCTGAAAATCAAAAAGCCTTCCACAGTTAGTAAAGCATGACCTTCACACCAAATACAGGAAGTTAATTTTACATCTCATTGAGGATTCTGATTTGCAGTTGTCATGGAAAAGTGAAATCTGCACGGCAGCGTTCAATCTGTCTGACCTTTAGCCACGAAAAATGGATTACCCTTACTGCACTTCAGGAAATATTCATTTCCTTACTTCATATACATGTATTAATGTCTGCATGATAGAAATTACATTGCGTCAGTGGTCAACCATTAGTTTCTCTACTTCTGTGCTCCGTGTGGGGTCAGAAAAAAAAGAAAACGGTCATTGATCACATTCTGAAAACATGTCAATCATTTCATATCGAACAGAACTGTAGTATTTTGAAGAAGGCAAAAATTGCTCAACGATTGCAGCAGTAAAGAACTCAACTGAAGTGTCAACCATCACATTCACATCAAATAATGCGCAGATCATGAGAATGAGCGGTATACAATTCCACATCATTAGACTCTATTTTAAAGGGCATAAAACCGATTAACAAGGTGTAAGTTTGCCTTTTTTCTTTGGCATATTGCGCAACATACATTCAAAATGAATGATCTATTAGGAAGGGAATTTGTAATATGTAATCTAGGAAAGCATTCTACCAATGTTTGTTTCTGATAAAACTGTTCAGAAGAAAAAATGTGGCTATAATAACAGTAATTAAAACTATTAAAATCAAAAGAAGAAGAACATAATCCACATAACCAATTCTTTGTGAAGAGTCTCGCTGCTGATGCTCATGCAGGAATTCCCCTTGTAAGACACAAAAAAAATATCTCCCTCCAAAAAGAGGTTCGTGGTTGAAGTGACTGAAAACAACAGTTGCACTGTAGAAAGTTCAAACCTGTTATGGATTAATTAATTCTACATTAATTCCTGTGTGTTGTCTTGATATTCAATTCAAACAAATCAGTCATCAGATGAAATGTGTGACTGTGCGTTTTTGGAAAGCCGACTTTGATCTGACAAGCCCCCCCCGCCACCCCAAAAAAAAAACAAAAAAAACAACAAAGCAAAAAAAAAGAACCAACAAAAAACAATGCCACTGTTTATAGTCCAGACAATTGCCTCCATCTCAAAGGTTCATGAGGTCACTGTTTCTGCGATATTATAAAACATGTCTTACCTGCAATGTGTTGATCCATTTGGGTGATAAAAGTCCCTGGGCAATTTTGCTGCAAAACTGAATGGGGAAAAAGCAACAGGGACGACAACAAGAACAACAACACATTTTCCAACTCAGAAAATCCATATGATGTTGTTCCAGCGCTCTATTCTGTGGCCACAAATGCACTTCTCATGTTTTGACTCTGGCAAAAGCTCCAGTTATTTTTATTTATTTATTTATTTTTATTTCCTCTCAGTTGACAGGCCCAGCAGGCCTCGACGGGATGATGAGGATAGAGGTGAACATGTCAGTGTGAAATGAAATGCTCTCTATTTCCGAAGGGAGGTCCCTCTACCGAGGCTCAAGGAGAAATAACATAGCAGTGTACATGGATTTGTGGAGCAAACTGTGTGAAAACACTAATATTTGACTGGGAGGTAAAATAGAAGAAGCACATTGGAAAAGACTAGAAAAATGTGTCTGTTGACTCTTTCCGTTAGCTTTTGTGAGTGATGAAGCAGAATCACTAAGCCTTGAACACTGATTGTGGATGGGGATCATTTCCGCCACAAGTCTGATTGTGGCATCCCGTGACCTTCACACCAAATACAGGAAGTTAATTTTACATCTCATTGAGGATTCTGATTTGCAGTTGTCATGGAAAAGTGAAATCTGCACGGCAGCGTTCAATCTGTCTGACCTTTAGCCACGAAAAATGGATTACCCTTACTGCACTTCAGGAAATATTCATTTCCTTACTTCATATACATGTATTAATGTCTGCATGATAGAAATTACATTGCGTCAGTGGTCAACCATTAGTTTCTCTACTTCTGTGCTCCGTGTGGGGTCAGAAAAAAAAGAAAACGGTCATTGATCACATTCTGAAAACATGTCAATCATTTCATATCGAACAGAACTGTAGTATTTTGAAGAAGGCAAAAATTGCTCAACGATTGCAGCAGTAAAGAACTCAACTGAAGTGTCAACCATCACATTCACATCAAATAATGCGCAGATCATGAGAATGAGCGGTATACAATTCCACATCATTAGACTCTATTTTAAAGGGCATAAAACCGATTAACAAGGTGTAAGTTTGCCTTTTTTCTTTGGCATATTGCGCAACATACATTCAAAATGAATGATCTATTAGGAAGGGAATTTGTAATATGTAATCTAGGAAAGCATTCTACCAATGTTTGTTTCTGATAAAACTGTTCAGAAGAAAAAATGTGGCTATAATAACAGTAATTAAAACTATTAAAATCAAAAGAAGAAGAACATAATCCACATAACCAATTCTTTGTGAAGAGTCTCGCTGCTGATGCTCATGCAGGAATTCCCCTTGTAAGACACAAAAAAAATATCTCCCTCCAAAAAGAGGTTCGTGGTTGAAGTGACTGAAAACAACAGTTGCACTGTAGAAAGTTCAAACCTGTTATAGATTAATTAATTCTACATTAATTCCTGTGTGTTGTCTTGATATTCAATTCAAACAAATCAGTCATCAGATGAAATGTGTGACTGTGCGTTTTTGGAAAGCCGACTTTGATCTGACAAGCCCCCCCCCCACCCCAAAAAAAAAAACAAAAAAAAACAACAAAGCAAAAAAAAAGAACCAACAAAAAACAATGCCACTGTTTATAGTCCAGACAATTGCCTCCATCTCAAAGGTTCATGAGGTCACTGTTTCTGCGATATTATAAAACATGTCTTACCTGCAATGTGTTGATCCATTTGGGTGATAAAAGTCCCTGGGCAATTTTGCTGCAAAACTGAATGGGGAAAAAGCAACAGGGACGACAACAAGAACAACAACACATTTTCCAACTCAGAAAATCCATATGATGTTGTTCCAGCGCTCTATTCTGTGGCCACAAATGCACTTCTCATGTTTTGACTCTGGCAAAAGCTCCAGTTATTTTTATTTATTTATTTATTTTTATTTCCTCTCAGTTGACAGGCCCAGCAGGCCTCGACGGGATGATGAGGATAGAGGTGAACATGTCAGTGTGAAATGAAATGCTCTCTATTTCCGAAGGGAGGTCCCTCTACCGAGGCTCAAGGAGAAATAACATAGCAGTGTACATGGATTTGTGGAGCAAACTGTGTGAAAACACTAATATTTGACTGGGAGGTAAAATAGAAGAAGCACATTGGAAAAGACTAGAAAAATGTGTCTGTTGACTCTTTCCGTTAGCTTTTGTGAGTGATGAAGCAGAATCACTAAGCCTTGAACACTGATTGTGGATGGGGATCATTTCCGCCACAAGTCTGATTGTGGCATCCCGTGTGATCATAGTTTTGTACACTCCTCAGGAAGGTCTGCAAATGAATGTCAAGCACCATTAGAGGATAAACTGAGATCTAATAAATTTGGTAACTGTTCGAGATTATCACGCCTGCTGAGGGGACTATAAGGTGCCTTTTTCTTCGGATTGACGAACGTCTTCATCTCCATTTTGAAGTAAAGATGTAACATTGCTGGTCTTCCGTTATATTGAGCTCATGTAATTAAAAAAAGACCAACCCTAAAAAAACTTAATTGTTGTTACTAAAATATAAATGAAATGAAAATTAGTAAACCCCAAACCAATGTAGTAAACCATTTTTTCACATATACGCCCCAGTTAAAATGTCCGTGAAGAGAACAATTAATGTGTCTTGTAAATTTGACACACTATGGAAAATACTGTTGTGAATAACAAAATGATTCAAAATGGAGATAAATATTGTTGCTGCGCTCAAATGCTGTGGCCTTGAGCATGCTTTGAAACTATATACATACTGTACTTGTGAAAGAAAACAAAGTAGCTTGCACTTGTGTTGGCTAGCCACTGAAAGTCGGGCACTTGCGATGTCGTCGGGGTGGTTGCCAAAAGTGCGTATCTTTTTTATCTATCTTGTATCTTTTTTCCTTAGCAAATGCAACAGAAAAATGAAAATCCACACTCTGCCAAAGAAAGCTCCCCGTTGTGCTCCTTGCTAGATCTTACAACAAAAGCTGGTCTTCAATAAAAGAATTTACGATTTGTTATCTCAACATTGCGAATCCGATTCTGGATTAAATCCCCTAATCTCTTTTTCCTCTTGAGGCGTGCTGCTCTGGTCAATAGAAAATTGTCTCAGGTCAGCCACAGTTGAACTCACTTTTGGAAAATAAATGTGTCAGTCAAATGACCATTGTCTGAGTAATTTTGTAATTCGTAATGAAATTAAGACCTCCTAAGTGGCAGCGAACATGATACTTACTCTTAATTGCAAATGACAAATTGATTCAGACATTATGTGTGCACTCACGCACCCTTTTTTTTAAATATTCCATTTACAAAGGCTTGTGTGTGCATTTTCAAAGTCCCTTGAATCTCAGCTTTTTGTTGCATGTGAAATACATCCACTTTTTTGTCACTAAATGAGTGGTGTCTCCCAATTGTTGAACAACTTTTCAATCAACGGCTTTTAATGAGGATGATAAAATTGTATCTAACAAACATATTTTTAAAGCCTTTCATTAGGTGATATTTTATACCAACAGCTCTTTTATTATTAGGCGATAAGTGGACTGGAGGGATTTCACTATCTAAGTTCACTTCTTAAAACGACAAGCCTCTTCTGAACTTCAAAATGTTCTGATACAATTTACTGTGTCAGCCTTTTCTGCTGCCGTGACCTGTTATATCTATAATTGAACCTGTTCAATGTTTAATTCGATGCCTTTTTCCTCATCATTAGATTGCATCACAAGATTGCACACATCATAAATCGATATCTTTTAAACTTAGTCATATATGAAAGACTTGGTCGTGGTTTTTGTCCAGACAATCTAAAATGGAGGCAAAGTACATGTTTGTGAGGTGCTAAAAATAATAATTAGCATTTGTTTAGTATCAATAATTTGAATATTTAATGCTATATATATATATACACACACACATTTTGGTTTTTGAAGTGGAACGGAAGGCAGCGCTACAACACTTCACACAGTTGACTTTGGCCTCATTTCACATATAGCTAATTTCAATAATGCATACAAAGTCAATGCAGATACATTACAATGTACTAAATATTCAGAATAACTGTGACAGTCTGCAGCAGAGTGTATCCCAAGCAGACCAAGACTATCGTATTGGGTGAAAATCCACAATCACAAGTCGCACTTCAAAAGCCGAGGGGAAAAAAGATGACAAATTGGTCATGTGAAGAAGGTCAAGAACAGCTGGGAGAAAGTCTTTCCAGCTAGTATTAGGTTAACTCTGAGACTTCTTACCTGTGCTGGCCATGAGGCCATCAAACCACATGCCAGTGCCACCTCATCGCTCTTCTTGTGATTTGAAGAAGCAGCAGCTCTACACTTTTCCCCTGCTGGATGACTCAGCTTCTCACCCTATCTCCCAGTGAGATAATGAATAATCTGCGAAGGAAACCCATTTCGGGCCACTTGGAATCTTGATCTTGTCATTTCAGTCTTGACTAACGGCTCGCACGTTGATGTAGATCGAGTTAACAGGATTGCGAACGACATTCGTCATCACAGGTCAGTCAGAAATTATCAACGGCTAACATTGCAGTAACTAGCAACGTCAGAATAAAAACAAAACAGGAGCAGTGCAATAAAGGTGTGTGTGTCTGTTACGTAAATGTAGACAATCGAGAGGAAAAGTGTATAAATTTTGATATTCGATAACTAATAACTATATATATATACAGTAAAGTCTCGTTATATCGATATTCAAGGGAGTCCGAAAAATATCGATATAACCGGGACTATCGATATATCCGCCCCTGTTTGCATGTAATTTTCCCCGTGCGTGCATAGAAATAGTATCGATATAACCGGGACTATCGATATATTCGATATCGATATAACGAGACTTTACTGTACTTATAATTTAACTGCATACACACACATATATATATATATACATAAAAATGTCAACTGTATATTGTAAATGTGCAAAACCGTTTCATAAAAAAACTGTACATAGTGCAAGTATCTAGAAAGGCATATTGTTATATGTAGCTGTATTGCATCAACCCATATTTACAAGTGTCCAGTTTTTTTTTTTTTTTTTTTTTGCGTAACAACTTAGACTAAACTTAGACACATCAAGGAGTGGAGAATAATAAACATGGATGTTTAAGAATGTGCATATATAAAATAGTCCTATCATTTATAATTACTTGACAATCCAAAAGGACAAAAAGGCACAGATCACCTCAACTCGGTAGACATCAACATTAAATTTACTCGTGAGGACATTAAAGAGAACCAACTAGCCTTCTTGGATTGTAAAGTAAACAAACAAACTAGGAGTTATCAGAACCCTCTAGCATAGGGCTAAAACTAATACCAACAAGCGTTAAAGGTAGAGAAAAGGAGTCAAAACATATCAGGAGAGCACTCACAAACTGTGGGTACTCAGTGTTCATTTAACAAATGTCAGAAAGAAAGAATAGGGAATAAAACAAAAAATTCTGAAGATACAAAAAGGAGAGGAGTAGCAGTACCTTTCATTTCAGGAGTTTCTGAAAAACTACAAAGAGTCATTTGGCAACACAAAATTCCTACTTGTTTCAAACCGATAAACACTTGAAGGCAAAAATTAGTGCATCCAAAAGATAGGCTGACAAATGAAAAACAAAGTAATGTAGTTTATTCCATACATTGTAAGAATGAAAATTGTAAAGAGCAGTACATTGGGGAGACGAAACAAATTCTCAAAAAAATACCTTACCACAGCGCAGGGATAATACCAGTGGGCCTCAATTGGCAGTACATATGCACTTAAAAGCTAGCAACCACTCATTTGACGACAATTAGGTTAAAATCTTAGCGAAAGAACATAGATGTTTTGAAAGGGAAGTAAAAGATGCGATTTTCATAAAACAACTAAACCGGTTTAAGACAATTGAACCGGTTTGGTGGGGTCAGGTTCAATTTGGATCGTTCATACAATAGCCTGCTTAGGCAACATAGGATTAGTAATACTGATGATGAGGTGATACCGGTCGAAGTGGGGCAATCAGGCCAGTCGTTAGTCAGACGATAGGAACTATCAGTGGAGCAGCTGCAGGGAGTAGTCCTCTGCTCCCCCCAACCACAGAGCAGGGACCTATCATAGCAGAGTCTGGCACCGCCATGTCTGGACAGTAGGGATATATATATATATATATATATATATATATATATATATATATATATATATATATATATATATATATATATATATATATATCTCTATATATATATATATATCTATATCTGGGGCCTAAACTACGAGTAAGACTTTAGTTTGCTGACGATGTTTCTTGGATAAGAAGCAAAACGTCCGACACCTTCAAAGAAATACAGATGACGGCTGAAGAAGGCTTTTCATCGATTGTTTTAGGCTGTTACTGTTCTGTCGTGTGTGTGTGAGTACGGGATCCAACATGAGGTCATTATTTCTTTGTGACTCTTCATGTATGATGAAAAGTCGTGAACGTCACTGTGTGGGTGCCATGCAGTGCTGAGACAGATTTATTTATCCACCCTTTCAGTATTCAAACCGCTAACACCTTGAACTGGTTGGAGCACAACAACATAATCACAACCAGCACTGAACGTATTGCTTCTAATTGCAGTGACGTGGTCACAGTCTCTAGATAGTGATAATACACTTTTATTAAACCTAAAATGTGTATTTGTATTTCCTCGCCTGAATGCTTTCCGCTTAGTTCAATTGTTCAACCGGATTTGTTTTCCTTATACAAATGTGTGCACACACTTAAACCCTAAACGGCTTGGCCTTTCCCCGTGGACAGAACTAAACTGATTCAATTGGGCCATCAGGCTTATTTGTACATATAAACCTGAAACCTACGCACGAGTCAAGCAACCGTGCCCTATATGCAAACTGGCATCATATATCCGGAACATTATTGTCTGATTGCTGCAGTCTTTTCTTTTTTTTTTCTAACTTCCCATTCTATGCTGTGTACAGTATTTATTGTCAGCTGATGATGATGGATATCCTCAAAAGTGGAACACTTCACTGCCGAGTCTCCTGAATGTGAGAGAGGCTGACATGTGAAATCAAACACTCCATTTGTATCCTGTGGAGATGTTAAACACAAGCTTTGCCCCTCTTAGTTTTTTTTTTTTTTAATCAGCAGATGCTTGTATGATTAATATCTTAGGTGACCACAATTTACTTAGTTTTCCTGCAAAATGAAAAATCGTAGTTGTTACTGGTTGGCAGTGTGTGTGTGTGCGCATGTGTGTGCGGCCAGAAGCTTTGATCATGGCTTATGCATTCAGGGGAGCTCCGACCGACGCTGTCGTGTAAAAGCGCGAGTCGGTCTAATTTATCCTCGCTGTATATGATCCAAAGCATTGCTATTTTTTCAACTCTGCTGTAACAGCAGAGTGGGGAGCAGCAGTGTGGAGGCACAAATGGGTACCAGAAAGACTCATATATAATATGAACTCGTCAGTTCGGTTAGATATAGAAAAACCTCAAGCACGTGAGAAAGTTTATATAATGTGTATTGGGACTTTCACCCCTGAAAGCCCTGTAAATCATTGAATTCAGAATTCAGGGAAAGTTTTTGTCAAAAGACAAGCAAAAGACCTCATTTCATGTTTTACCCAATAATAAAACCTTGTTTGGCTTTTGCTTTGTATGAGTATGTCATACATAGACCCATTGACATTTTCAATGCTAGTTGTACTCATACTCGTACACCACTACCTCTTTGGTACTGTGACTTCTTTGGTTCGATGAGGGTTGCAAGGACCATATTTTCCAGTGTATAAGGCACACCTAAAAGCCTTCATTTTCTTCAAAAGACGACTCTTTGCCTTATAAGCCTTATATGTGAAGTAATATTGAGCCATAATAGGTTTCACAAGTAATTTTAGCAGCCACCGACTCCATTTACGCTTTGTAGAAGTAGTGCGCGGTCCATGCTGCAAAATATAAAACGGAACCCCACCCACTGCCTTCTAATGAGGTCTTTAAGTCTTAGATATGGAAAAAGTTGGGAAATAATCCATTCATTGGGGGGTGCGTCTCATAGATACGGTACATGGAATTAAACATTACGACAAGATGATCATCTAACAATCAAGCTGGTCAATCAAGCAATATCTCATACAGAAACACAGTGTCCACAGCACAACAGCCAACAAGAATAACACCACAAACGAATGTCACCACAATTAATTCTGAATTATCGTGAATGCCAATGATTCCAACAGATGCACAAAGAGCCTGATTGAGGCGAATGGCTGTTTTTTTGAATCCTTCAATCATTCGCTGTACTAGATTGTTTTATTAGATCATTACCGATCAGAACATTTTGAGTAAAATCCATGAATGTGCACAAGAAATTGAATATGACGGAAATTGTACATTAATCTAAATTAAATAACCGAGTAAAATGAATCACACTTAATGAATGCATGTCTTGGAGGCATGAAATATAATAGAGGGTTTCAATAATCCTTGGTGCATTAGACAGGGTAGACATTTATCATGTTTAATGACAAAATACAAAAATGGTAAGTGAATTTTGTTTTATCTCCATCGTTGCAAGTACCTTCTAGCTTTTTGTGACGAAACGGTGCATTCAGTCTCCCTATTGATCACGTGCACTCACATAGCGGCCTTACCCCCCTGTTGAGTACTGTGATTTTTCACACGCGCACCCAACAAGTATACCAGTCGGGGAGAGAATTCGGTCAGAGTGGAGAAGATGGAGTATGCGACTACTCCCTCTCTGTCTCAGAGTGACAAGGCTTCTCCCTCCAAACCTTCACATTCTCCTAATGAGGTGATAAAGTGAAGGAATGAAGCATGAAAGGAGTCATGCTGCCAAGGCCAGTGTGTTCCCCTGACTCCGCTCGCCACCCCGCAATCTTTTCGTTTCCCGTGCTTCCCTGGCGAGGACAGTAGAGACAGAAATCTCAATCGCATGAGGCAATTTCAGCCATGTTTCTGCAGTCATGGGTGGTATGCCCGGAGCCCAGGTGCTCGATACGATTAGGCTGAGGAACAGGAGTGCAAGAAGATTGGTGAAATCATTACCTCCACCCTTACACTTCAGTCGTTGTTAACTCCGTTTGCTGCTGCAATTGACATATCTTTGAGCTTTACGATTCACACAAAAATTATACATATTGTTCACATGGCCTCATGGGTTTCGACAATGAAGAAAATACAATATGAAACAAAAGGATCCCTTTTATTTGAACCTTTCAACCAAGTAAATGTTTCAGATTTGCAAGAGTCTCCGTCGTGCAAAGAAAGTCCTTTTAAGCAGAAGAATGAGTAATAATGACATACAATTACAACAAAGCAGGTGAAAATCTGATTGATTTAGGAAATTTAAATTCATGTGCTGTGTTAAAATGGCTTTGTCTTTTATTTTACGGATTGGTTCGACACCACAACGGGTCGGTTAATTTCACACGTCTCCAAAAGACAAAGACCATTTTCAAAGTAAAAGTGGTATTCATATTCAAGAAAAAGAAAAGTAGTCTTTGTTTAATGAGCTGGGACTCTGAATGAAATATTTTACATAGCCAACATTTTTGATGCCGCTAAATTTTACGCCACTGGCGGACAAAGGGTGAAGCCATTTTCCTGACGACTTGGCCTTTGCAGGAATATGTTATTTGGTTTTACCCCTTTCCACTGTATGCAACTGCCACGGGCATCCCAGGCGTTAAAACCCAGTATATCCCAACGTGCCAGGCTTGTATTGTCAACACCATATGAGTGACTCGAGTTGACTGTTGCTGTCTCTTTGCTTTGACGAAATATGAAACTTCATTGCTTTCATTTTGATGAAGTCCTCCTTGTAATGCCTAGCTGATACATGTTGATAAGTAAATATTGGAGAGCGTCTCCATTGACAATGATAAGATAAGAATGATCACATGTGAAAAAAGAAAAAAAACTGGACACTTGTAAATATGGGTTGTTGCAATATATCAAAATGCATTTCTTGATTCTGCACTATGTACAGTTTTTCTTATGGAACGGTTTTGCACATTTACATCTGCACAGTATACAGTTGACACTTTATTTTGTTATGCTTAGAATATCTTGTTTTCTATCCTTTCACCCCCACCCCTACCCCATCCCTTTTCAATTGCTGCTGTGGACTGCAAATTTCCCCATTGTGGGACGAATAAAGGTATTCTGATTCTGATTATGCATTTTTTTTCTTCATATGACCAATTTTAGTCGTTACACCGGAACACTAATGCTGTTGTTTTCCTTCGACATCATGCAGTCTGAGACCCCCAACATGGAAATCTAAACCCTTCCTGCAAGAGACAAATTGTCGTTTCTTATCCAGGATACCTCGATGTCTGAAATTTGTGCGCCTGCTGTTGATTAGTTTGCCTTGGGAAAATAATGTTTTCCTACTCACAGTCTAAAACTGTCTCAATGCTGTCAAATTGCCCATTTGACATGCCAATGAACAGATTGTCGGCTTGACTTGAAGCTAAGAATGAATATTCGTCTCTTGTTTAACCAAAAGGGTGGGGGGTAGGGAGAGTATTTTTTCATCCAAAGCTTCAAAATTAGGTGAAATTGACAAGGGATGCAGATAAATGAGACCATCCGAAACACAAATGTCTTTCTTCTCATCACCGAGTCATTTTCAGGCACGCTTCCCTTTTAAAACCAACCACAGGGGGTATGGTATTGTATAAAACTTCACTGCAAAGTTTAAGGGGGGGGCTGTAGTTAATTACCCTGTTGGCTTCAGGGTATTGGGTTTAATTCCAGATCTGGCCACTGCATGTTCCCCCCGGGCCTGCATGGTTTTTTTCCCGGGTACTCTGGTTTCCTCCCACACTCCAAAAACATGCATGGAAGGCTGATTGAACATTCCAAATTATCCCTAGGTGAGAGTGTGAGCGTGAATGGTTGTTCATTTTAGTGCACCCTCCGATTGGCTGGAAACCGGTTCAGGGTGGCCAGTACCTACTGCCCGATGATGGCCAGGAGAGGCCCCCGATCACCCTGCGACCCTCTTGTAAATACCGTGTTGCAGGAGATGAATGAATGAATGAATGACTGTTGAGTTGGGAATGAAAAGGAACAAACACAAACCAACCAAAAGAATAGATTCAAACTCATCTCGTCTTCTTGTTCGTGGACCAACAGTACATATGCTTTATGGCATTTTTCTTTTGCCTTTGCCATGACACCAAACCAAACTGGACCGAAATGACCTGCAAAAATAGGGTGCCTGCCGGGCATCTTCAGGCTGTGATTAAATAGAAAATAACTAGGCTTTAAAAGGAAGTTGACATTCAGACCATGATGCAAGACTTCAGGCCAAGAGGTAGGCCCTGGAGCTGCACGTCACCAGACCTTAATTGATATTCCTGGTAGAGCAGCACCTTCGATGGCCAGACCTCATAAATAATATGATAATGTCATATTTCCAGTGCTGCTGAGGTTAGCTGTCTGGCAAGGGAAAACAAAGCACTGAGCTATGAGAGTGACCAAGAGTGAGCAGAGGGGATCAGGGCCACCCGGTGTGTGGTCGGAATATGGGTTCGCTTCTCGTCAACAACTCGGAGAGCTGTGTGTGTTGCCTCGTTAAATCAAACAGTGTCAAGCTCGAAAAACTCAAAGTAGGGATTGTAAAACTTGCTAATGGGAAATTGTACTCATGTTGGACGTAGGTACAGAATATTTCCAAAACTATTTCCAGGAAGAATACTTCTCATGTAGGTTCAAAATGGTACCATTGTCGAACTGTGATCAAGTATCACCTCAGTAAATGTATCAGGGATTGACATTGAACGGATTTTGACCATTAATAATAGACCCAGTGCATAGATAATTTTACATTATAGACTCCCGTGTGGCTTGTAGGCCACGGCTGCCACATAATGTGATGTCTTAAAAATGATGAGTATGGTATGAAGAGTGGTCTTTGTGGAGAGAACAGGTTCTGCGGTGTGTCTAATTTGCAATGACAAAATACCATTCAAATACAAGGCGGAAGTATACGCCGAAACATGTCAGGTATCTGAACACCTACACTGTAAGTAAAGAATCTTCTTTAAATTACATTCATAATACAGTTGAATGGCAATCAACACTTTGACACGCCCCATTCTATGTTCGCATCAACATATTTCGCGAGAGATAGCAGAAAGGAACCGTGCAAGTGACTAAGTAATAATAATAATACATTTTATTTCAAGCGCCTTTCAAAACACCCAAGGACACTTTACAATAAAAACAATAGAACACAGCACATAACAATAAAACCATAAGTAAAATGATAAATAATAAAATAGCAGAGAGAATTAGACATTGAAAGCAATTTTAAACAAATGGGTTTTGAGATGAGCCTTGAAAATAGGGAGGAAGTCAATATTACGGATGTTGGGTGGGAGTGAATTCCAGAGTTTGGGAGCAGAGCGGCTGAAAGCTCTGCATCCCATCGTGGTGAGACGGGCAGAGGGCACATAGAGGTGAAGGGAGGATGAGGATCTGAGGGACCGAGAGGGAACAGAGATTTGAAGCAGGTCAGAAAGATAGGGAAGAGCAAGGTTATGGATGGCTTTGAAAGTAAACAGAAGTATTTTGAATTTGATACGATGTTTAACCGGTAGCCAGTGGAGTTGCTGGAGTACAGGGGTGATGTGGTGAAAGGAGGGGGTTCTAGTGATTATCCGGGCTGAAGAATTTTGGACGAGTTGGAGTTTATGGAGAAATTTCTGATCGACACCGAAGAGAAGTGCGTTGCAATAATCGATGCGGGAGGTGACATGACTGTGGATAAGGATAGCAGCGGAGTGAGGGGTGAGCGAGGGACGGAGACGGTTAATATTACGGAGGTGGAAATAAGCAGACCGAGTAATGTTATTAATATGGGAGTGAAAGGATAGTGAGCTATCGAGGATGACACCCAGACTCTTGACCTGAGGGGAAGGGGACACAGTAGAACTGTCAATGGTGAGGGAGAAACTGTTAGTTTTGTGGAGGGTAGATTTGGTACCGACAAGAAGAAGTTCAGTTTTTTCACAGTTGAGCTTGAGAAAGTTATGGGAAAGCCAGGATTTAATTTCTGAGAGGCAACATGAGAGGGATGAAGGTGGAAGAGAGGCGTCGGGTTTGCTGGAGAGGTAGAGTTGGGTGTCATTCGCGAAGCAGTGAAAGTGAATGCCAAACTTACGGAAAATATTGCCAAGAGGAAGTAGGTAGATAATAAAGAGAAGTGGCCCCAGGACAGACCCTTGAGGCACACCAGAGGACACCGGAGAGGACCGTGAGGTGAACGAGTTGATTTGGATGAATTGTGCGCGATCAGAGAGATAGGAATGAAACCAGCGGAGTGGGGTGTGGGTGATGCCTAGGGTGGAAAGTCTGTCGAGAAGGATAGGGTGGGAAATGGTGTCAAAAGCTGAGGTCAGGTCGAGAAGGATGAGGATGGAGAGTGAACCGGCATCGGCTGCCATAAAAAGATCATTCGTGATTTTTATGAGAGCCGATTCAGTACTGTGGCGGGGACGGAAACCAGACTGGAATTGTTCGTAGAGGTTATTGTGAGTGAGGTGTGAGTGAAGCTGGGACACAACTGTCTTTTCAAGAATTTTGGCGATGAATGGAAGGTGGGAAATTGGACGCAAGTTATTGAAATCGTTTGGGTCTGAGCCAGGTTTTTTCAAGATTGGAGTGACAGCTGCGGTTTTGAGTGGGATAGGAACAATTCCAGTTGATAATGAGGAGTGAATAATGGTAGAAATAAATGGGAGAAGAGAGGGTAGGCAGGACTTGATAAGGATAGTGGGGAGGGGGTCGAGTTGACAGGAGGAGTTCTTGGATTTGGTGATAATGTCTGAGATTATAGAGGGATGGGGGAGTGCAAAAGCGGAAAAAAGTTTGGAAGGAGTAGAAAGGCTGGGAGAAGGGGGGCGGACAGAGGACCCGAGGTGCTGATGGATTTTGTTGATCTTTTCGCTAAAAAAAAAAAATCAGCAGAGTGTTGCATGTCTCAGAGGAATAAAAGTGTGAGGGGAGAGAGATATAGGAGATTGTGTGATTTTGTGATAGAGCGAAAAGAGGGCCCGTGAGTTACCAGAATTTGAATCAATGAGTCCAGAGTAATATAGCGATTTTGCGCGTGAGATAGAGTCCTTATAAAGGGTAAGGTGAGTTGCATACATGTCCTTGTGGATAGTGAGCCCGGACTTCCTGTAAAGTCTTTCAAGTTGGCGAGTCTTTGTCTTGATGGAGCGGAGATGGGGGGTGAACCAGGGTGCAGGTCGGGTAAATTGAACAGACCGGGACATAACAGTAGCAAGGGCGTTGAGGGTGTTCGTGAGGTCCGCGTTGTACCGGGAGACAAGTTCATCAGGAGAAGAGTTGTGGTCCAGAGTCAGGGTGGCAATCATCTCAGCAAGGGTGGCAACGTTGATGTCCTTGATGTTGCGATATGTGATGACACGGGGTGGTTTGGGGAGAGAGAGAGTGATGGAAACATTGAATGAAACCAGGAAATGGTCTGTTATAGGGATTTCATCAGCTGTGCAATTCTTAGGGGTAAGGCCAGACATGCAGATGAGGTCCAGGGTGTGGCCTTTTATGTGGGTGGGAAAATCCGAGAATTGGTGCAGACCAAAGCTGTCGAGTGAGGAGGTGAAGTCTTTAGTGAGGGGAAGAGTGGAATTGTCCATGTGGATGTTGAAGTCCCCGAGAATAATTACATTAGGTGACAGGGTGGAGAGGTGTGTGAGGACCTCAGAGAATTCTTTTAGAAAGTCACAGTGTGGTTTTGGTGCACGGTATACAGTGGCTATGATGGTGGGTGAGGGTCCAGAAATTTTACACGCAAGGCATTCAAAAGATTGGGTTTCCTGGATAAAAACTTGAAGGATTCTCCAGTTCTTGCGGTAACGTATCGCAAGTCCACCTCGCGGCCTGAGAGGCGGGGCTTAGCAATGTAAACAAAGCCTGGTGGAGTTGCGCCATTGAGCTCGGAGAAGTCTCCCGCCGTTTGCCAAGTCTCAGTTATACAAAAAAGTCAAGCTTACGGTCAATTAGAATGTCTTGGATAAGACACCCCTTTCCAGTAAGCGAGCGGACGTTGAGGAGGCCAAAGTTGACGCTGGTGGCGTCCCCACGACGAGGCGCATTAGCCGACCTAGCCAGGCCGGCTAACATACGGTGGTCGATCGTGCGGCTACTCCCTCTGCGCGGCTGGCGGACGGATGACCACAGGGAGGTGATATCCTTGGAGCCATCGAGGTGAAAGCCTCGACGTGATCCGCGGTGGATATACCTCCGTGAAGGGCGACGAGCGATTTCCGGAAACCGGAGAATCGCCGGTGGCACGCTCGTCCATCGGGAGCGGAACTTCAGCAGCTCCGCCGCCGAGTACTGTAGCCGCCCAACAGGTCGATGGAGAAGCGCCATGATATTCACCAGCAACACCCAGAGGGAGGAAGCGGCCAGGTAGCCCTCGACAGCGGGAACAGGTGGGTGGAGATGATAACGCGGCTTCGTCAGTGATCCGGATAAGCGACCGGAATCATGAGATGGATCGATAGCCAACGTTCGTTTGGTGACTGTCTGGTAATTCCAGAGGTTCGTGAACCATAAAAAAGCTAAAAAGAGGTTTAAAAGGCTAAAAGAAGGTAAAAACAGGTAAAAAAAACATTACGCGGGAAAGCAGCGGCAGCCAAAGCGCGCCAGCGTCCGCTCGTCCCGGAAGCTTTTAAATTGGGCGGATGACAGAATTCCCACCAGTAGTGTTCAAGCCAGTGTAGGGGGTTAGAAACCACCTCTGTTATTGTATGTTAGTCGATTAGACTACCAAGTCAGGAGAGGGCGCTACGCGCCTGTGAATGGAACAGACGAAGGCGATGTAGGCTCAGCTCACGCATGCGCAGTTGTCATAAATGCCGTTGTGTGAAGCTGATTAACACGGTTGTCTCGTGTCGTCTTTCCTCGTCGTTCACAGGTATTCAAAATAATAAGTGTTAGACATTCTCAAGATGTTAAAGTAATTGGGGACTTATTGGGCGATGCTAGATATGAAACCTTGTTTGTGTCTTTGATGAATATTTTGTGGCTTTGATGAATTTGGATTTTTGGATGTCAATTGTAGTTCCCAGTACAACACACACGAGCGGGCAGACGTGCATAAGCATGTGCGAATGTGGAGGATATATACAATGTATAGATGTTGAATGTATAGATCTACACATGAATGATACTGAAATTGCTGAATTGATGTTTTGATGAGTTGTCATAAATGCCGTTGTGTGAAGCTGATTAACACGGTTGTCTCGTGTCGTCTTTCCTCGTCGTTCACAGTGCTACCTGCCTGTGAAGCGCTTTGGACCGACCCAGGTATCCCCTAGGCCTGAGGCCGGTTACAATTGGGGGCTCGTCCGGGATTGTGGGCAGATTGGGAGCTGCTCCGAAGAGAACCTGTGCCTAAAGCTTCAGAGAAGACTGTAGTGCTGTCCGTTCTCCAGAGAGTAGAGCCTTCAGGGGCTAACGATGGCTCCCACAACTCCACGACGGGTATTGATTTTCAAGATCCAAAAGAGACTATTAGCTTTGAATGTCAATCAGCTACTAACTGTTGCCGGCGCAGTGGATGAGAGTGATACTGAGGACCTTGCGGCCCTTAGTGAACCAGAACTGTTTGATGTGATTATTGACTATGTCAGAGGTGACAAATTAAGACACATAGAAGATGAAGGCATGTCTCAACTCCTTCACCTCGATGACATGATCAGCGAGCTCCTAGATGCCCCGGAGGAACCTACTGGGGAAGGAGCTGACCTGAGAGGAGAAGTTGAGGTTCCATATCTTCCACCGAGAGACATCCACACACCGGGCAGGATCATCGCCAACAGTTCAGGTGGTGCTCCTCCTGAACATGCCGGTTTATCCTCCGGTAAGGGGGAGCAGGTGGTGAAGTACACAGATGTAGCTGCTCTGTTTCCACGGAGGGAGTTCAAAATTTATGGTGGTCAGATTTCTGACACCGGGTCTGAACTGTCATACCGTAGCCTGTGTAGAGAAATGGATGAGGGACTACAAGAAGGGTTTAGCGAGTCTGAGGTTATCCGCACTGTGTCGAAGATAACTAAACCTGGAACATTCCGAGACATGCTAAGTGATACAGAGGGTCTTACAATGTCACAGTTAAAAACAATATTACGATCACATATCAGAGATAAGAGCAGCTCTGAGCTCTTCAACAAACTCAGTACCGCTCAGCAGCGAGACAGTGAGTCCCCACAGCAATTTTTATATAGACTGATGGGTTTGAAGCAAAGAATTATGTTTGAGTCACAACAACCAGGTGCAGATTTTGGTTACGATCAAAAACTTGTCCAAGGTACATTTCTGCACACACTCTATCAAGGGCTAAATGAGAAGAATTATCATGTCAGATGTGATCTCAAACCATTCCTTACCGATTTACAGGTTCGTGATGATGTCCTGTTAGAACAACTTACCAAGTCCACAAGTGAAGAGGCTGAGAGGGTGAAACGCCTCAGTACTGTGACTAAAAATCAATCTGTGAATGTCCATGCTGCTCAAACTAATCAAACTGACCAGATTAACCAGACCAAAGTTGACTCTGAATTACAGGCTAACCATGCTGCCATTCTCGAGCTGACTGCACAAGTGACCGCACTGACCAAACACTTTGCCCAAGTTGTTAAACCTACAGAATCGGCGCCTCAGGTAGATCCAGGTCAGTCCTTGACTCGATCCTTGACGCGACCCCAGACACCAACGAATGAGACTAGGGGCAGGTGTCAGGCCTGTGTGCGGAAGAACATTAAGAGCTGCCCTCACTGTTTCATTTGTGGTCAGGAAGGACATAGAGCTGTGGGCTGTCTGCGAAGAAAGGCACTGGGAAATGGGGAAAGGTCACTGGAGTGAGGCTTCCAGTGATCAATGCCAATGATAAGCCTCCACTACAAAGCAACTTGGTTGAACCAGTAACATCCATAAGTCTGACGACGCAGTGTCAGTCAACATCAAAAAAACATGTAGCACAACTAATTGGCAAGCGATGTATGGTCTCATGTGCACTCAATGGGGTCCCACTCCAAATGCTGCTTGACTCAGGGTCTCAAGTGACCGTGGTGAGTAGGGCGTGGGTAGAGGAAGCACTGCCCAACGTAACCATTCAGCCACTTTCATCCCTATTTCCGGACCAACCGTTTGGGGTATCTGCAGCGAATGGCACAGCGGTTCCCTTTGATGGATGGGTAAATGTGGGGTTGCAGATACGGAGTGGAAGCCATGGACATGCTGACATACAAGTGCCCATACTAATCAGTACGAGTTGTGTGAATTGTCCTCTCTTAGGAAGCAATGTGATTGCAGAAATGATCAAAGAGAATAATGAACAGGTGGACATTGGAGCCATACTGAAAGAAGCCATGAGTGTCAGTGAACGCACAGTAGAGACCTTGATTTCTGTGCTTCAGAAATCGGGCCCTGATCAGACATTCCTCCAGTACCCTGTGTGTGTTGGGAAGAAGGGACTCATTATTCCTGCGGGCAAGGTATGGGAGGTGAAGTGCAGAGTAAGAGCATGGGCCAAGGGGGGAACAATGCTATTTGAGCCCAGTATAGGGAACAGCTGCCCTGAGGGGCTAGAGCCGGTCTCCTCGTTAGTACATGTACCCAGTAGGCCGACAAAAATGGTAAAAATTCCCATTCAGAATGTTAGTAAACATGACATTTATCTTCCACAGAGAACTGTTCTCGGCTCAATTGAGGAAGTTACTGGGGTCATGCCCTTTAAGGAGTGCTCTGACAATCCAAAGCCACTAAACAGTCCCACCATTCAAAGCTGCGCGGCTCTGACCACAGACAAGTGGCATCCTCCGGTTGACTTGTCACATCTTAAAGAGGAAGAACAGGGGATTGCCAGAGACATGTTGTATGAAGAGTCAGATGTATTTGCAAGAGGTGATGCTGATATAGGTTGCATTCCAAACCTGCAACTCAAGATCCAACTCACTGACAACACGCCGGTGCAAAAGCGTTACAATGCCATTCCAAAACCCCTTTATCAAGAGGTGAAAGACTATGTGCAAAACCTACTTCACCATGGTTGGATAAGAAAATCCACTTCAGCATACTCATCTCCTGTCGTCTGTGTTAGAAAAAAAGATAAAAGCTTGCGCCTGTGCGTTGACTTTAGGGAGCTAAATCGCAAAACTGTCCCTGATTGTCATCCACTCCCACGCATTCAAGATCTGCTAGATAACCTGGGGGGCTACTCTTGGTTCTCAATACTTGACCAAGGCAGTGCTTACCACCAGGGCTTTGTTGATGACAGTTCCAGGCATCTAACGGCTTTCAGCACCCCTTGGGGGCTGTACGAGTGGCTCCGCCTCCCATTTGGCCTAACTAATGCGCCAGCAGCCTTTCAAAGATGTATGGAGGACGTTCTTGATGGCCTGAGGGACGAATGCTGCTCTCCTTATCTGGATGACGTGCTCTGCTTTTCAAAATCATTTCATGAACACGTAGAGGACCTGGGGTAAATGTGTTGTATACTTGCATGCTTTACCCCACGACTCATTATCTAGTGCGACCTGAACACTATTGCTACTCTACCCCGACGGTATGGACTTGAATGTAGTTGCAGTAGAATGTGATTGACACCACCCTACGGAGACCAGACAGATGACTGTGCTTCTACTGGTACTTGACTACTTGTTGGTATAGTCAAGATGTCGGGGGACATCTTTTAAAACAGGGGAGAGTGTAGGGGGTTAGAAACGACCTCTGTTATTGTATGTTAGTCGATTAGACTACCAAGTCAGGAGAGGGCGCTACACGCCTGTGAATGGAACAGAGGAAGGCGATGTAGGCTCAGCTCACGCATGCGCAGTTGTCATAAATGCCGTTGTGTGAAGCTGATTAACACGGTTGTCTCGTGTCGTCTTTCCTCGTCGTTCACAGGTATTCAAAATAATAAGTGTTAGACATTCTCAAGATGTTAAAGTAATTGGGGACTTATTGGGCGATGCTAGATATGAAACCTTGTTTGTGGCTTTCATGAATATTTTGTGGCTTTGATGAATTTGGATTTTTGGATGTCAATTGTAGTTCCCAGTACAACACACACGAGCGGGCCGACGTGCATAAGCATGTGCGAATGTGGAGGATATATACAATGTATAGATCTACACATGAATGATATTGAAATTGCTGAATTGATGTTTTGATGAGTTGTCATAAATGCCGTTGTGTGAAGCTGATTAACACGGTTATCTCTTGTCGTCTTTCCTCGTCGTTCACAGTGCTACCTGGCTGTGAAGCGCTTTGGACCGACCCAGGTATCCCCTAGGCCTGAGGCCGGTTACACCAGCCAACAGTAACTTCGCATATGGAATCCCAAGTTGACTTTCATGTCGATAGTTTTGCTGGACATTTAGCAATCATGAGGAACGGAAAACCATTTACATTAATTATTGTTAGGGTTAAACCCAAAACATTTTCACTAACTGTGAAAGAAAAACACAAAGACGCGAGATGGACTTGCAAGGAGAGTGCCCAGAGACTGTTCAATAACGTTCATCCGACCCACTCTGGAAACAATCTCTGGTCTCCTTGCTTTTATTGAAAGTTTGAGAGTGCCTGGTTACAAAGGTCTCAACCGTCTAAAGGGAGTGGGAGCACACCGGTTGAGACTGGCGCAAAACACAAGCATATTTTGAGAAAAGCAGAAAAGACATTCTGTTATTGTTTCTGCACATTCTGTTATTGAGAGTCAGCATGGTGATGAGTCAAAACAAAAAGCTATGTGCGTGTGTAAGTAACTTGGATAATACAAAGCAAACTAATTTACGAATATAATGTGACTACATGATAAACAGTTTTACTCCAACAATTTTATTATCACAAAAATATTTTAAAGAATACATTCAGAGGCCGATTAGTGACATTTTGTTCAAATCACTTTTAAAGGACAACCGGCGTCTCCGGACAAGTCGTGCCCATAATTTGTAAATTTGTAGATTCCACCGTGACGTTGGTGGTCGCATATAGCTATATTTTACATTTTAAGACTTGCGCTGAACATTCAGGAAGTCTTGTTTTTGAGTTGGTAACGAGTCCTCACGTTACGTCATGAATGGACCCCCCCCGACCGACTAAAAGACACATTGTAGCAGTCCATCACGTCAATGTATTTTGCTGTACTGTTTATCTGAAAACCTTGATGCTACATCCAAAAGCCGCCAGCAAAGGGTGTCCAAGCTCCATGAAAGGAATCTATCAGCCTGTGGAAACGGGCTGATTCATTCCTCACGGGAGCTGGTCGCCATTTTTGGGTGCGACATTCCCCCCTGCCCGTTTGCCTCAAAATGACACAGAATAAATTCTTTAATTGATTGCAAACATGTATGCTTTCCTCTTCAGAACTATTTGAATCATATTCATAACTGGATGTGTACCAAGAAAGCATATTCTCCGAATCTGAAGCCATTGTTTTGATTCACTAGCAATGCAAGACATCTTGGCGTGACGTCACAAACTGGGCGCGGGACTTTCTGAAAATGCCCAATTCGCAGCCCATTTTTTTTGCAGATTTTGGACACTAAGTCATTTTTATTGTTGTTTTGCATTTGAATAAAAATATCATACTGCGTGTTTTGGGTATTTTAGATGCTATAAAATGTTTTTCTGATGTCAGTTAAAAAACAAAAAAGTTGTCGGTTGTCCTTTAAAATACAATGTATATGTCCCATATTTTCTGGTGGATAAGCCACACCCCTAATGAATGGTGCATTTTCTAACTTTTTCCATATTTATATAAGGCACACCGGATTATAAAACGCACCTTCAATGAATGACATGTTGAAAAACATTTTCCATATACAGTAAAGTCTCGTTATATCGATATTCAAGGGAGTCCGAAAAATATCGATATAACCGGGACTATCGATATATCCGACCCTGTCTGCATGTAATTTTCTCCGCGCGTGCATAGAAATAGTATCGATATAACCGGAACTATCGATATATTCGATATCGATATAACGAGACTTTACTGTATAAAGCACATCACATTTTAAGGCGCGAGAGTGGACACTGGGGTTACATTTTATATATCCTAGACCGTGCACTAGTTCTTCTACAGGGGGAAATGGAGTCAGTGGCTGCTGACAGTAGTTGTGAGACCGGTTTGTGGCTCAATAATACTTTACATAAAATGTTCCCGTCCTGTATACTAGAAGCTATGCTAAAAGAAATACAATACAGCTTTGTTATCATAACCACTGCAGCCGGAACAATGTGCTTTTCCGAACATTTAAAACACTGCATCCAGGAAATATGAAATTGTTCGATTAATTTTCAAAATATATCACATTATAAAATGCATAGTTGACTTTTAAGAAACCATAATGCCTTTAGGAGCGCCTTTTAGTGTCGAAATAATTGTAATAATAATAGTCATCGTAATAAAATTAAAAAAACGACCTAAAAACTTTTTTTGTGTCTCAAAGGAAAAATGCCCAATCTAACAGATAGAAATAACACTGCACCATTTTGATAAATTAGTTCACCAGTTTATGACGCAGCCATTATCTTCACACAACTATGGGACTACACCTGAGATGTGGTACATTGTTTCCTTCATCTTGTGACTACTTTTCAAATGAACTATTTGTATACATCGAAAAGGTCTGACAGTAGTTCTCTGAGTTTAGTTGATGCAGCAGTGGAAGCTAAAAACAAGCATGAATCCTCAGGCCTAACACATCTCGGTTGAACACCGGGGTGGATTGCAAGTTCACTGGAGCAAGTGAGCAGTTTAAAACAGTTGCACAACAAAATACAAAAAAACAAAAAAAACATGGCTCGATCTTTGAACATTCAAACAAATATTAGGGTCATATTTTACAGGCATATATTTATGAGGCTACAAAAAGAAATTGAAACAGAAAAAAATTCTCACCAATGTTTATTTGTAAGACAAATCGACAAGGGTTGTTTTACCTCAACTGTAGGCAATGCTATTAAGTACAATGTCCCCGTTAGTTGGATTCAAATACATTTTTCCCAGAATTGCCCCATTGATGTATTCAGATACTTCACCAAAATGGAAAGACAGAGTCAATTTTACCCAACATGCCTGACTCAATGTTGCTGTCGAAGAAAGAAAAAAAAAACACACACACACCTGTCTTTGCGCCTTGATTCTAACATCATCTGTGTGGGCGTATCTAGTAAAATATTTCTTAAGCTAAATTATCATCATTAGAAGATGCCTTTGGCAGCCATGGGTGTTGATCACAACAACCAAGATTTTGAAACCTTTTTCATTTACTCTTTCATAGATTAATCAGGCACATCCACATTAAGTGATGCAGTGCGACAAGAAAAGCACTAAGAGCATTGTTAGTACCTAGTCTTTAATTAGGCCTGATTAACATATGCAAGCTGGCGATATAAGTAATGTCAGATGTAGTTATGTGGGCAGTGTAGCTTTTGATGCTGTTAAAAAGTTAATATATTCAAGCAACCTGATATTTATCATTTTCAGTGAAATAGTAGGTTATGTTTAACTCATAAATAGTGAGTGAAAAATGTGCTTTTTTAAAACTTGTTTAAACATTTAACCGTTGGTTTGATCTACTAAACTGATATATCATGTCTTGACTGTTTGTTAAAAGGCACTCATGGATGCACCACAATCAGCTCAGGTTGCATTTGCTCTGGGTGTGAAGGTGTACTATTGATTCAATACCATGATCTCATCACCATTAAATCAAATCATATTGCATGCATTGCCCACACATTTTCACATTGCCATGACATCAATGCAAATTGGGGATTGAAACGGGATTGAAAAAAAGAACATTTGCATGCCTTGTAGGGTAAATACAAAACGGGTGATGCAGTTGTTAGAAAACAAAGTATTTTTGCACTGCAGGTGTGGGTTGAAGCCAATGGTCAACCAACAGTGTTGGATTCTCCAGCAGAATACGTGCCAACATTTTTGCAGCAGGTATAGCTCAGACAGACATCCAAACCCCCTCATGACACTTTGATGGTAAGAAAAGGCAATCAATAGTTGTCAATTTCACAAAGCTATACCTAATGACCATTAACATTTCTATTTTCCCCCCTCGAGAAAGCTGCAGAGTGGATATTTCATGCACATAATGTTGTACATTGGCTTTCTGCATTATGATATATCGGATTTACATGATATGACAATATATGAAAGACATCAGTCTTCTATGTAGGAAAGAAAGCTTCTAGAAAACATCTGAAAGCAAATGTGTAGTTTCTGCTAGTTTGCCATTTCTGCACAATAGAACACACAAACTAACCATGTTGTCACCTCACAGCAAGAAGGCTTTGTGTTTTAAGACATTGTCAAGACCAAAATAACTGGTTTATAAATCTGACACACCGATGACAAGTGTCCGATTCACAAGAGAGCAACTCTATCAAATAATGCTTGAAAATTCTGAAAAATCATGTCTCTCTGGACACCTGCAATCATGCTGGGCATTTCTGCTGAATATGCTAAAACCAAGCTTTGCTCAACTGGAAACCGTTAATCACATACCACATCTAACAACAGCAGCTTAATTATTGCCAAATCACATACGAAACTGAACTTGAAAATGAAACAGTTGCATACGTGAGTTTGAAAGCACCTCTGTGGCCTCTCAACAATAGAATGCAATGCAACCCAAAATACTCATAAATGGCTTCTGCATGGTTTCTTTGTGTCTCTATGAAATGCTAAATTAGTGAGGATTGGTTCAGACGTATGCCTCTTTAAAGTGGGCAATTATCGAGCACTGTTGCAAGTTATTGCAGCAGCCGGCATGAAGGCGAGAGGGGACATTTTTTTATTCCTCATGTGTCTGTCAACTAGCCCTTTGCACTCTAAGGTTCTTTTTGCTGCTTTTAATATTGATGTTGAATTATAAAACGTTGTCTGCAGAAAATAAATACTAAAAAAATGAAACACCCATAAATATATATATATATATATATATTCAATAGGAGTTCAGGCTTTTGAAAAAAATGGGCAGATTTAGCATAGCACGCTGTTAGATTGAAAACCGCAGAAGGCAGAAGACGAACCCATATCCCAAAAGGAGTATGTGTTCTCGGCTAGGTCACAAGAAAGCCTACCTAACTATATAGAAGTCAGGATGTTTCTTTACCATAGGTGTCAAACTCGTGTCCTGGACAGCCACCATCCTTCATGTTTTGCACATCTCCATTGCAACACACCTGATTCTAATAACCAGGTTAAATGTTATGCTTCCTCAGAGCTTGCTGACGATCTGATCATTTGAATCAGGTGTGTTGCAACAGGAAGGCTTGGAAAACATGCCTGACAGTGGGCTTCCAGGACCTTAGTTTGACACCTATGCTTACAATGACATGAAACCAATAGTGAAATTAGGTTCATTTTTTAAAGTCTTATTTTTGTTTATTTGTTAATTTTTTATTGCCACCGTGGATGAGGTGAGTTTGTTTAGATTAATTTCTGCTAAGTACTGTGTGCGGTTTAATAGGCTCATTGTTGTATTTGTTTTCTCACTCATGGCTTTAACATATTTAAGAAAGAGTTTGGTAAATTGATGTAATATAGGCTGCAGTTGTATTTATTGTCATGTTTTCAATTTGCGATTGAACATCATGTGCTGTTTATGTCCAACATGTATGCTTGACATGAGGGAACGAAAAGGTCAACAAAGCAATGTTTGAAAAACATAAAAAGAAAAAAAGAGACGGAGGGAAGTGGGAGTGGTTGGAAAAGTTGTAATCTTTTAATTCGGAGTATACTTCTGTTGACCGTCTACTTACACCTAATTGTTTCTGGAATAGGATCTCTTGATTTCCTTACCTGACTGTCCAGTGACTGACTGACTGTTCACCATAACTACTTTGTGGCCACAAATGTGTGTTTCATCAATATATTATATTGAGTTTGTGGCCAAATATTAGTTTTTCAGGGTCATTTGTATGCACAATACTGCGACACATTGCCCATAATGATTTGTTTTCCCCCCTTTCTTGTCTTGCTCCTGTGCACATCTCCTATTCTGTGTAATAAGTCCACTAAAGGCCCAGCAGGGGCACGCTAGTCACACTAAATATTCAGCTTTACACAACATACGACACAGTACAATGAGTATATATAGTCACATATGTTGAAGAATATTTCAAACTCTTCATTCACATATGGCCTTTGTTCAGCACTTGTGTGTCTGAAGCTTTCTGCCATACAGCAATTACCTGTCCCAATAAATCCCTTTTGGCAAAGTAATTTCAGAATTCATGCATTTGACGTATTTAATGTCACCCCTTTCTGTCAAATAGAGGGAAACATATTGGTTGGCAAAGTAGTGAGTGTGCTCCTCTGAGAATTATGTATGGCTATGGAGCATGACCAGGATTTGCTGTGCTGAATTCATTCTACATTGGTCACATTACCGGGCGCAATGCTCTCCATCCAGGTCAGTCCAGGGTGCACTTGACTTGAACGGACTGCAACATCCTCACAGGAGGGAGAATGAAGAAACGTCTTGTAAAAGCGGAGAAAAAGTGGTGAAGCAGAGCATATAAAGAAAAAAGATGTGTGACTGACAAGCCTCAAGAGGCGGGAGGATATTGCTCTGAAAAAGATTTTCCACCCTTGGCTTGAGAGCCCCCATTAAAGATATAGCATGTCTTTCCATGCTTTCACGCATATGCAGCAGCGCTTGGTATTAGAGGCAATGGGCATTTTTTCTTCAGGTGTAATATGTATTGAAATATATGATATCATATTAAATTCAGAGCAGTGATGGCATGGTAAGGATTCGGGGCTAACCAATCGGTGTGATATGATGCCATGAGCCATGAGTGCCTGGCCACTGACTAGCTGGCATTTAGTGCAAGGAGTACCACAAAATAGTGCTGGTCATTGGGTTCCTTCATATCACGACTCCTGGCATGGCGAGCATTTTACAGTATGTTTATTTTGCACACCATTTTCAATAAAGATCAATCTATCTATCCATTCCTCTATCTCTATCTCTCTATCTCTCCCTCCGTCCATCCATCCATCCACCTGTGTGTGTGTGATTTATTTTTATTATATATATATATATATATATATATATATATATAAAACCAGTCACCACTGATGGGATAAGGCCCAGAATCAATTGACTGACCAACCCACCACTCACTCACTCACTCAACCAATCAACCGTATGTTGTTTTGTGTTATGACTCAAATTCTTCACTAACATTTTCTTCAAATGAAAACCCCAAACTCAGACACGGGTTGTCGTCAAAGCTCCTGTCGAGCCATTTTAACCTCTGGATCGTCTCTACATGTTACCTGAAAACGTCACCTTTACACGAGGTGCTTTATGCCATTCTGAGTATTTATATTTTGCTCCTGTGAGCTGGTGAAGTACCACCATAACACGGCAGACCGAAAGAATGGGGGGAGGTTTTGGATGAGGATGCAGCAAAGTGTTCCAGTAGTTAGTATTGCTGTTATACATAAAATGGAAAATGAGCAGAAGAATTGAGTAATATCCCCAAATATTAACCCCCGGTGAAAGGGAACTTAATAAAGCACATTTAACATCCTATGACATGACCTGTGCACGACATGACATAAACTGATTTACTCTCCCTTTTGTGGCAAAGAGAAAGTTGGGTCGCTGCAGATGTCAGCAGAATCAAGGTCATGCAAGTAATGACCACTGAAATACCCTTTTTTATTGTGAATCCTTAGGCAAGGGTATCTTAAAATTTGAACTTAAAATAATGTTTGGATAGAACACTGGCTTGTAATAAGGAAATTCGAACCTCATTACCAAAGTGACCTCTCCTACTTTTAGGGTCTGTGATAAGTGAACCAGCCCGGACACAGTCACAAGTGTTGGCAATCGAAATGGTGGTAATATTATAGTTTATAGTTATGCCCGGTGCTTGACAATGATGTGATTACACTGATAGGTTTCATTATACTGTTGTTTTTTGTGCAGTGCATATAGGGTATAATTACAGCACAGATCTCTGTAAAGGCTAAACTACCAAAATCGTGGTGAACCTGTCTCCGATAGATCTTGGTGGACACTGTACCACTTGAAGTATGCAAGCGGACTTGAAATGGCACCAAGTGTATTTATTATTATTATTGTTTTTAATTTTTTTTTTTATTATTTATTTATTAATATTAATTGAAATGATGTGCCGGTATTTAATAATCAAGTGTGTTACTCTTTACATCTATACACCCAGAATGATGATTTTGGTGCCCACGTTGAAAACCTGCTACGCTATTTTTTTCCATTTCTTCTATTTGGCCCGCAAGCAGTTCTGCATGTATCAAACACTAAAATAGGCGGAAATAATTAGATTTGTCTGCTGCCTCTACGATATACCAAGTATGAACTCTGCTCACATCTTAAAGGTTGCACAAAATTCCAAAGTTGTGTCATAATGGAAAAGAATCAGATCAAAGCCTTGGCAAGCTTCAAAATTAGCCTCCATAGACTCGTTGGGAATTTGCATTTAGAAAGAAAATAGAGATGGTGGACATGTGACAAAAAGTGAAAGGTGTGTAAGTCGGAAACACTTTTTTTGAATAGAAGAAAAGAAACTGAAAATAGTTTCTTGAAAAGAAACTGTCCTATTATTTTTGACCTCGGCTTCACTATCTCTTGAAAGAAAAAACCGGAGTTGAAGAGCAGTGCAAAGGTTAAGTCAACACAAGGTGCTCCAGGCTTGAAATGTGCCTATTTGCCAAGCACAAAATGGAATTCCTCTTTTTGTATTCAGCTTTTTCTTTTCCTGCCTCTCAAATTCATCTTTGAACGTGTTATGAAGTCCCTCTTATTTAGCAGCTGTTCCAAAGAGGTCAGCTTTCCAAGAAAACACTTTTCGGAGTCATGTGCAACTGTCTCCACAAAATTTGAATATTCTCAATAAATCGATCACGTAAATTTAAATAAAAACAATTAGAAGCAGCAATACATGCTTCTAATCTAACTTTATTTTACATGAAAAGCTCATTCAAGCCCATTCAAGAAATAAAACTTCAAACCGTGTTAATTAGCCATACTGTCGGAGACCTGCTGCTCACAGGGTTTTGCAGCTCGTGGGCTCGCCTTCAAACTGTTTTCTACGCAGTAAAATGTGAAACAGCGAAAACATGATTCAAAATGAGTATCAGTTGGTTGTGGTGTCATAGCTATTGTGCAAGATGGTGCATAATAAGCAACGTAGCATTAGTTTGACTCATAAACCGAGAGAGGGGTGCCCATGATGTCGATGGCGATCGACCGGTAGCGCTCGGTCTAGTTTTAAATGAATCGTGAGGCTAACAAACATTTGCGTCTCTTTGTGAATGCTAGTCATATTATTTTGGGATACCGCACACTGCACCCAAAACCTCATATCAGTCTTACTTTTACAAATAAGCTTTAAAGAAAGACAATACGGTCATCTTTAAACTATGGCGGCGTTTGCCCTGCATCACCGGAAGTTGTTTGCGCACAGTACTGCATTTAGTAGTCAGCTTGTGATCTCAGCTACTGCATTTATTTTTTAAACGTTATTCTCATTCACTTTGGTTCATGTTCATTTCATCCAGGGCACGGACAAAGAATGGTAATCGAGTGTAGAAGTTGAGAGAGGCATTTTTAATTAATTACAGTCATTTCTTAGAGGACAAGTCATGATAACTTACTGAAACTCTTAAGAGTATTGCAAATGTGGAATTTTCCAAATCCCCAAAAATATTTTTTGTTGTTTATACCAGTAAGTGAATGCAAAGTATGAAATAATAATTCCACAATTTGGTATCTTGTACAGGCCAACTAATCTTTTGTTTTGAACAATCACGACAATGGATGAAAATGTCATCGCCAGCATTTGCCTTGTTCTGACCAGCAGAGTTATTTTATCTCCATGATTGGCGCCCGAAGCCATCCTCATTGTCTTCTCCGTTTCTTTGTATTTTCTTCCTTGCTTCCTTTGTTTCTGTGGTGGATTTTTGCTTCTGATGTTCCCTTTTGAGCGCCCATTCCCATTGTTTTGGGTTTGTTCAATATGTCTATTTTTATTTTTTTGACTTCTCTTGATTGAATATTTTTGATTTCACATGACATGCTTGCCTTTTTTGTTTTATTAAAAAAACATACTGTACATTGTATTTTCTGTTAATCCTGCACTCCTGCCTTGCCTTTCTGCATGTGAGTCCACCACCTCCCGTATCTTATGACCACCATCTTTCAAAATCAGACTGCTCATCAAAGCCCCAAATTAGGACAATATGGGAAATAGATTGATGGATTGTATCCCATTAGCAGTGTTTGAAATGTAACACAATTCCTTTATTGAGTTCTGGAATGCACAACAGCGGTCTCATCCTTTATGGTAAAATGCAATTTCTTTTTTTGAGATGATCAAATTTTAACAAGAATAGTTCTCTATTCTTGTACATTCAAAGGACAACCGATGCCTCAAGTTGTGTCCATAATTTGTAAAATCGCTTCAAATGACTTCTACTGAGTGTATTTTACAAAGATTCCACTGCATATAGCTATATTTTACGTTTTAAGACTCGCGCTGAATATTCAGGAAGTCTTGTTTTTGAGTTGGTGACGATTCCTGATGTCTGGTCACTGAAGGAACACCCCTGACCGAGAAAGGACACACAATGCATTTTGCGATACTTCGTTTGCTCTGAAAACTTTGTGTTGATCTGTGTTGATGACGGAATATAAGGAAAACAGATAAATAACGCAATGGTGAATCGTTGTGTGTTGCACCGAGACAACTATTTGATATTCGCTGACAAAAATTCCCAGGAGACAAATCAGCCCATTTTCCACGCCTCAAAATGACACGGAATAAATTCTTTAATCGAGTGCAAACATGTATGCTTTCCTCTTCAGAACTATTTGAATCATATTCATAACTGGATAAGTAACAACGAAGCATCTTCTGCGAATCTGAGGCCATTGTTTTGATTCTCGAGCAAGGCAAGACGTCTTGGCGTGACACCACACACAAGGGGGCGGGACCTTCTGAAACTGACCACTTCCGGGTTCAATTTGAAGTAGTTTTTAGATACTTTAAGTCACTTTTATTGCTGTTTTGCATTTGACAAAAAATATCATCATGCGTGTTTTGGGTATTTTAGATGCTATAAAACGTTTTTCTGATGTCAGTTAGGAAACAAAAACGTGGTGTCGGTTGTCCTTTAATGTTTATGAGGAGAGTAAAATCAAAAGTCCTCTTCCCGGGAATTCCCAGCACACTGCCCACAGACTCCCTTGTGGAAAGCTCCATCTGTTAAGTCTTTAGGTCCATCTAGACAATGTCAGCCACAAATAAAATTGGCCTGAGTAAGTCTTGAATATTTGTAAAAGCCAAAAAAATAAAAAAATATTGTCACATGGGTTCATTTCAAGTAAAAATGCAGAATTTCACAAGGTATCATTCTAAATTATGACATACAGTACATCAAGGAGGGCGTATTATGTGTGAGGAAATGCAGCAACAGTGGGTGTGTCACATGAATGTGTTGCCTTGCTGCGACTTTAATCATCCAAGGAGACATGCCAGCTGAGAAGCATGTCAAAACTCGCCAGGCTGCGCGTTGAACGTGTCTCAAAATGTTTACTAGCTGCAAAATTGAAATGCTCTCAATTAGGAAACGTGTTGTTCACATGCTAATTTAGGACGACGTTTTTTATTAACAGTGCAATCGATGATGTTGACATACTCGTCGAAAATGAAAAGTGCTTTTCAACACGCATGGGCTATTAAAAAGCAGATGGTATACATACGGTGGAAAAAAAATCATTCCCATTAAGAATACAATTATCAACATCAAATTCAAGTCAGCATGTTTGTCAGACCCATTCTAAATTGACTGGAAGTGGTGACTGGAAGTGCTGTGCTCAAAAAAAATGTCAAGTTTCTGTGAGCCTTTATGTATTGTTAGAGATGCCATTTCTTCCTCATCGTGAGAGCAGAGGAGCACTCCCTTTGAGGCCGCAAGACTGATAAGATAAGAAGCCGGCTTTCCATGAAGCTCCATTGGGGAAGTTCACTCACCGAGGTGGGGTTGGTTGCCAAGCAACGGGCAGAGGGGTAGCTCAAACTGTCACTGAAGGCAAGAGTTTCCTTGACTCTATATGGCAATATAGTTTGTGAGTAACACAGAATTTGCTCGATCCGAACTGGTTGTCAGAGGTCCAGTAATGTATTGAGTGAGTGTCAACTGGACTCTTTAAAATCCAGTTTAGTTTTGTGCAGCATAATAATGTGGTGGATAGCATGTCTGGCCCATACTTCTGAGGTTCAAGTTTCAAAACTCGCCTATGGCCTCCTTTTTTATTTATTTATTTTTTTTTTTTGAGATTGCATCTTCATGACATGAACATTAGGATGTGATTGTGAGTGGTAATTTATATGTGTATGTGATTTGCTGGTGACCAGTACATGGTGTATTTTATATTTCACCCCAAATCAGCTGGGATGTAGACTCCAGGTCACCCGACAACATACTAAGGAAGAGGGCTATAGCAATTGGAAGACATTCGTAGCCTTTTTAAATGGATCATAAGGTAGAATGAGATGAGAATGAGGTTTAGGAGAGAAAGTCAGAGAGGCCAGAATGAGATGGTTTGGACATGTCCAGAGGAGAGAGAGTGACTCTATCAGGAGAAGGATGCTGCCAGGCAGAAGACCGAGAGGAAGATCTCAGAGGAGGTATATACGTGTTGTCAAAGAGGACATGAGGTAGCTGGTGTGAGAGAAGAGGATGCACAAAACAGAGTTAGATGGATGACTCTGATTCGCTGTGGCGACCCCTGAAGCGAAAAGCCGAAAAGAATAGAATAGAAGAAGATGAAAGTAAATATTTTGTGTGCACAGAAGCTAACCTCCACACTTTTGATTGGAGGACAAAGCACAACTGTTTTCCCTGTTCGTAGAGCAAATTGCACTTGTTCTGAGACTGCAAGGAATCTCCCCTTAAAAAAATAAATTGAGAAAAGTTATAATGTCATTTCAGAACATCTGATGAAAGTCCGGTAAATTTGGCCTATATCCAAACTGTCTCCCCTCATGTTCAGCCCTATCCTGTTCAAATTGTGTGGGGAACTATGTAGCATTGGATTAAAAACAGACTGCACCTTGGACACTTTGCTTGTGAGCAAATGGTGTAATACGTCATAATTTAGCAAGCGAGTCCTAATATAAATATCAACCCGCTTGCAAAAAATACACCTAAACATTTTAATCATGCCTGGCTATAATTTTAATATGTTTCAGACAGTCTTTTTGAATAGCCAGGTTAAAGGTCAACAAGAATCTAAGGTTCAGATGTGTAGTACATGAGGTACTTTAGTACTACTTCGTGGAGCTTCTCTATTACTTTGAAGCTCCTCATTTGGTGCCCACCATTTCTAAAGTGTCGTCTGTCCGCTTCCCTGCGGCTCCTCAGTTTTCTTTTCTATCCATCTCAGGCACATTTGTGCGGGAAAAAAAAGTTTCAAGCAGTGAGTCTTTTTTTTTTAGGTGTTGAAATGATAAAAACATAAAACAAGCATTGCCCACAGTGGCATACAGAATGATTGTGTTTCTGTTGGCGTCAGCAGGCAATATGAGAGAAGTCTGTAGAATGCAGTGCCTCAGCCCGGTACTGTGTCAACTTAAAATGTATGCACTGTACTATATATCAGAGTCAGCAAAAAGATTGAAACGACAATACTGTAAATGTGGGACGCCAAAATGATTCAGTGCACGGTATTTATTTGATCATGCACCCAAGATTTTTTTGTGTGCAAATTTAGGTTCCAACAAAAAACAGGTGCCCTGAAAATGTCTTTGAAATTACATCCAATATCATTCCTTGATCAAAATCTCAGACAGTGACAACATATCGCGAATGAAGACTCAACCATACATCCAAATAAAACAATGCCCTGTGGGCTGGATAAAATAAATCTTTATGGGCAACTTTGAGTTGAATGTAGCCCAGGTGGGAGACAACAATCAACATTTGCAGACGTTAATTGTCATGACCCAAAAAAAGGATCATGATCCTTTTTTTATGTGACAATATCATCACACAACTCTCAAGGGTAATATTTGCGCCTTTCATGTATTTTATGGTTTAAGTGCCATGGTTCAGGTATTGAATTGCTCACAAGTGGCTCAAATTTCCTGGGGTAGAAAAAGATGGGAAAAATGTTGAACTTGATTTGATCAGAACAGAATCAGGCCACTTCCACATGTGGATTAAAAATATGATGTCTGTTCAAGAAACTATGGCAGTATAAACACACACATCACATATATAAAGAGTCAAGTCAACCACATTTATAAATGTACAGTGATCGGTGACGTGCAAAATATGCTTAAAATTATGTTTGCTTATATGATACATAGAAAAAACATTTTATGTAATTCCACCAATATTAAAGACTGGGAAGTGAGATACTTAAATATGTATTCAACATAACTGTCATGATCTGGTTGGCGACCAACGGGTAGCGCTGTCAGCCCTGCCTCTAGCGCTCGCAGGTGGTGGTCGTTCCAATCAGTGGCAGTCAAAAGGACTCCCGGCACGACCATTCAGCGTCAGGTCATTGGATGCAATTGTATGCATTGTATGCTGTGCATGTGTTTGTTCTCTATCTTGTCAGATTTTTACTCTGTTTTTATTTGATACTTTGTATTTTTCTGTTTGAATGACTTTGATGTTTTAGATTTTGTTCCTGTTGACTTTATTTTAATACAATTTCTCAAATACAACCTGCTGCTCCCTCCTGTCCTGATTTTCAAGTCACCCTAAAGTCAACATCTCTTGATGGAACGGCTATATATTCCACTTTATAACCTTGTTGAAAATGCTTGTTGACAAAAAGAGGTGGTTCATGATAATGATATTGATGATAAACCATGGAGCTATTAACTGTCATCATAACGAGTAGACAATGCCGTTTTTCACACAATTCTATACACCACAGTCACAATGTCACAGATTTAGACAAGCTAACTTTGGTAGAATTCTACTGATTTATTAACAGATTGCCTTCACATCTGCTACGTCTGACCGGTGTGGTCAGACGTAGTACATGTAAACAATTACACTTTTTTTGCTTTGAGCAGTTGTGTAACCCGTGCGAATTTCACCATCATGTGGTTTATTTGCCACATTACTTACACAGTGCAAAATCTCCATCAGACCAACAAGCCACCAGTCATGCAGCTAATCTCTAATTACCCTGCCACCTGCATACCAGTGTACAATATGTGTGTGTCGTGTGTATGTGTTGGCAAACTGCATACATTTATGTTGTCTTGACTTCTGTTGCAGTATGAAAGATCAAAACAAAAATCTCAGCCACACCATATCTCCTATTATTTATATACATATTTAACACAAGAAAAATACTTAACTGTGGCGGGCACTAGGACCAGGCATCTCACCCAGCAGGTGCACAGGAGGGGGCGGGTTTATGTTGCATATATGTCACAGCTTTTCCTGTTTGAGTTAGATCCACTTGTTAGCCGTTGGAATAAACACATGTCTTCGTCCAATCTTGTGTGCTCCTATCTAAACGGCTACACTGGTGACCCCGACATTTAAAATGTTTCTGTCAACCGAAGAAGAGGCATCTTCCTTGGTCATGTCGTCACAACCAACGCTCCAACTCGCAGACGCCGCCTCAGCCGCGAGACTGCCCGAGTTCTGGCACAGCGATCCGGCTTTGTGGTTCCAGCATGTGGAAGCACTTTTCCACCTACGAGGCATCACGGCGGATGAGCCGAAATATTACCTGGTCGTGGCGTCTCTCAAAGAGCAGACTACTCGTCGTGTGCTGCCGCGCTTAAACGCGCCTCCACAAAGCGAGAAATACGCAGCGCTCAAACACCTCCTGATCAGAAGGTTCACATTATCGGCCTCTGAGAGGGCAGAGAGGCCACTTTCCCTTCCCGGACTTGGCGAAGGAACAGCAGTGGATCTCATGGACAATATGCTGTCGCTCTTTAGTTCGGATGAGGCCGGATTCCTTTTCCCCCATATATTCCTCCGTCAGCTACCAGCCTCAGCGTGCGCCGTGCTAGCTAACTCGACGTGCTTAGCCACCGGCGACTATCAAGGTTTCGCTAAAGAAGCGGCTCGAGTGCTTCTGGTGACACGGCGATTCGCCGTGCAAAGTATGACAGCCGAACCCCTCGGTGAAGAGGCCTTGAGACTCGATCCGACCGTCGTGGCAGGAGTGGTATCGGAGAAGCGGCACTAGTGGCGGGCACTAGGACCAGGCATCTCACCCAGCAGGTGCACAGGAGGGTGCGGGTTTATGTTGGATATATGTCACTGCTTTTGCTGTTTGAGGTGATTTAGACCCACTTGTTAGCCGTTGGAATAAACACGTCTTCGTCCAATCTTGTGTGCTCCTTCCTCAACGGCTATATAACTATGATTTTGTCACTTGCATGGTGTGCAAAGTTAAGTGCGTGTTGAAAACATTAGCCTCTCTTTGGAGCGTGCAATCTTGATAAATGGTGGTTGCCAAGGCGACCTAATTTCTCAGACAGGGAGGTTCAGCGGCCCTCTTTTGAGGGTAATACTTAGACTTTAAAGCTACACATCAATTGTTGCCATATTCTTAGCCAGCAATGCTTAAAACTCCTTTGCAGCCTGTTCAAAAAAGGCCTTGAATTTGACATTCTGTTTCTGCGGGCTGAAAGACAGGAAAAAAATGTTTGATGCAGTTTTTTTTAGATGATCACTACTAAACCAAGAACAATGGGCTGTTTGCTCTTAGACTGCTATGGCTTGGTTTACATTATTTTTGGCTTTCATCTCCGTGCCCTTTTTGTCGTCACGTGGTTCTCGTACTTCCTGTTAAGCAGTCAGCTCCTTCAACCGTTTGTAGCTAATACAGGTGTTTCTCGTTGTTGAACCCTTTGTGTTTTATCCAGGTGTTTCTCGTTTTATCATCACCCAGCTTGTATTTAGTTCCCTGGGTTATTTTACTCTTTGTTGGATCACCGTGTGTATGTGTCTGTGAGCCACATGCCGTGGTTTATTTCCGGAATGGGTTTTTGTTACTTTGGTTTCTTGTGGTTTTCAGGCCTTGTTTTGGATTGAATTGGATTAGCCTTTATTAATTATTCAGTAGAGACATTTACAGTCCACAGCAGCAAGGTGTTTTTATCCTTCTGTTAGTTGCTTCCAGCGTGCTCCTTTTTGTATTTTTGTTGAATGCATTTTTCTCAGTCCACCCTACTGTCCCTACCTCCCTGTTTTGTTTTTTTTTTTTTTCCGGGGTTGGGGGGGTCCTCCACCCATCACCTCTCAAAACATCACATTGAATTCACTTAGACCGAAAAATATTAGGATTATTTTTATTCTGAAACATAACAATTGAGTCGTTTTTAATTAGGTGGTTACAATATGGATATAAAAAATGGCACCCCTATACATGCTGCGCAAACTCTTTGTGACCCTTCACCAAACATCCTAAATCACTTTTAGGATGAAGAGTGCCCCCTATGGCTACACTCTGTGTCTGTGACGATCGCTCGAGTGCTAGGAGGCAGACCTCGAGCGACGGACTTTTGGTGTTAGGGAAGGACCCGAAATACACGGCGTGACAGGCTTGGATGGGTAAAGAGTCTTTACTGGAAACAGCATCAAATAATAACAAACAGGGATGAGTGAAGGAAGATAACTGAATGATAGCAGACCTGGCAACACGGACGTGGAAATGGCAATGACCAAAAATACTCCGACGGAGACGGTAGTGAGCACGAGACAGATATAGTCAGAAGGCACCATCAGTGAAATGACAATCAGCTGTGGGAACCCAGGTGTACGATGATTGGAGGGGCCGTCTCCCAGGATTGGCGGAGGAGGTGACAGGAGGGGCGGGGCGCGCCCCGGATGGCAACGAGATGTGACAGTGCCCCCCCCTCAAGGGACGCCTCTCGGCGGCCCCCCAGGCTTGGATGGGTGAGCCGCATGGAACGCCCGGGTGAGGGATGGGTCGAGGATCCAGGCCCGTGGGACCCATTGACGTTCCTCAGGTCCATAGCCCTCCCAGTCGACCAGGTACTGCACTCCTCTGCCCCTGCGCCTGGAGTCCAGTATCTCCCGCACGGTGTAGACTGGTCCGTCGTCCAATATCCGGGGGGGAGGTGGGGGGGCGGGCGTGGGGGCTAAGGGGCTGGTCTCCACTGGCTTGAGGAGGGAAACATGAAACACGGGGTGGATCCGCATGGTGGGTGGTAGCCGGAGCCTCACCGAGACCGGGCTGAGGATGGCCTCGATGGGGAAGGGACCCGTGAAGCGTGGGCCCAGCTTGGCCGAGGACCCTGCCAGCCGAAGGTCCTTCGTAGATAGCCAGACCTCCTGCCCGACCTGGTAGCTGGGTGCTTGCCGTCGATGGCGGTCTGCCACCCGCCGGTTCCGGGATGCGGTGCGTGACAGGGCGTCCCTGGTCTCCTTCCAGACTCTGTGGGCCCGTCTGAGGTGATGATCGATAGACGGGACCTCCACCTGGCCTTCCTGTGTGGGAAATAAGGGCGGCTGATAGCCACAGGCGGACATGAATGGGGACCGACCTGTGGCTGCGGAGACCAGGGAGTTGTGGGCGTACTCCACCCAGGGTAGGTGCAGGGCCCACGACGCCGGGTTGTGGAGGCACACGCACCGGAGGGCCGCCTCCAGGTCCTGGTTCTTCCTCTCCGTCTGTCCGTTGGTCTGGGGGTGGTACCCAGACGACAGGCTCGCCGATGCCCCTAGGGACCGACAGAAACGCTTCCATACCTTGGACACGAACTGCGGTCCCCGATCCGACACGATGTTCGTCGGAATCCCGTGGAGACGGACGACATGGTTAACCAGGAGTTGAGCCGTCTCGGTGGCGGACGGCAACCTGGTTAACGGAACGAAGTGGGCCGACTTGGAGAATCGGTCCACTACGGTGAGGACGACCGTCTTGCCACGGGAGGGGGGGAGGCCTGTCACGAAGTCGACGGAGATGTGGGACCAGGGTCTGGACGGAACCGGTAGGGGCTGGAGGAGTCCGGCCGGGGGCTGGTGGGAGGCCTTTCCACGGGCGCAGGTCGGGCAGGCCTTCACGAAGAGGGTGATGTCCCTCCTAAACCCCGGCCACCAGAACCGTTGGGCGATGAGTTGGATCGTCCTGTTGACCCCCGGGTGGCAAGCTATCTTAGATGTGTGCCCCCAGATGAGCACCTCAGTGCGTAGGGGGGGGGGGACGAACAGGCGATCCTTGGGACAGCCCCTGGGGATGGTGGTGGTACCCTGGACTTGTTGGACTTTTCTCTCAACCTCCCACCTCAGGGCGCCCAGGATGCGCTGGGCCGGCAGGATGTTGGCGGTGGTCTCCTCCCTTTCTGCCGGCTCATGGATACGGGATAGGGCGTCGGGCTTGGTGTTCTGTGACCCTGGGCAGTAGGTGAGAGAAAAGTCAAAACGGGTGAGGAAGAGTGACCATCGGGCCTGCCGTGAGTTAAGTCTCTTGGCCGACCGGATGGCCGCCAGGTTCTTGTGATCCGTGTAGACGGTGAAGGGGTGTTTAGCTCCCTCAAGCCAGTGTCTCCATTCCTGCAGGGCCAGGACGACCGCCAGCAGTTCCCGATTGCCGACGTCGTAATTGGCTTCGGCGGGGCTGAGCCGGCGGGAGAAGAAGGCGCAGGGGCGTAGCTTCTGGTCGGTGGGAGAGCGCTGGGAAAGGACGGCCCCTACTCCGGACTCGGATGCGTCAACCTCGACCGTGAACGGGAGATCCGGGTCGGGATGACGCAGAACGGGGGGGTTGGTGAAGGCACGACGGAGGCGGTTGAAAGCCCCCTCAGCATCGGGAGTCCACCTGAAAGGGAGCTTGGTGGACGTGAGGTTAGTGAGGGGGAGTGCCTTCTGACTATACCCGCGAATGAAGCGGCGGTAGAAGTTGGCAAACCCCAAAAACCGCTGAAGCTGCTTGCGCGTCTTTGGGATCGGCCATTCCACCACCGCCTTGGTTTTGGCGGGGTCGGCCCTGAGCTGCCCCTGCTCCACCACAAACCCCAGGAACGACAGAGAGCGGACATGGAAGTCACACTTCTCTGCCTTCACATAGAGCCGGTTTTGCAGGAGCCGCGCCAGGACCCGTCGGACGTGTTGCCGGTGTTCTTCTGCAGAGCGAGAAAAAATAAGAATGTCATCGAGGTAAACAAAAACAAAAACATTGAGGAAGTCCCTGAGCACATCATTAATTAAATTCTGGAATACGGCCGGCGCGTTCGTGAGCCCGAACGGCATCACCAGGTATTCAAAGTGCCCTAAAGGCGTCTTGAAGGCTGTTTTCCATTCATCCCCCTCACGGATTCGGACCAAATGGTAGGCGCTGCGAAGATCCAATTTAGAAAAAATGGTGGCGGACTGAAGGGGCGCAAAGGCCGAATCCATGAGGGGGAGAGGGTATTTGTTGCGGATGGTGATGTCGTTCAGGCCCCGGTAGTCAACGCATGGGCGCAGGGATCCGTCCTTCTTGTCGATAAAGAAAAACCCTGCGCCCAGCGGGGAACGCGACGGCCGAATGAGTCCTGCCGCTAGAGAGGAGTCTATGTAAGTGCTCAGGGCTTCCCGTTCCGGTTGTGAAATATGGTAAAGTCTGGAGTCCGGTAATGGAGCCCCTGGCTGCAAGTCTATAGCACAGTCATACGGTCGGTGGGGCGGCAGGGATTGGGCGTTGTCTTTGCTGAACACCTCCCGCAGGTCGTGGTAGCAATGTGGCACGCCTTTGAGGCAGATGGCCTCGGGCGGGCCACCGCGGGAGGGGTTGCGCCCTGCCGTAGCCGACCGCAGGCAGTTAGCGTAGCAGTAGGGGCTCCAGCCCTGAATGGTGGGGCCCTCCCAAGAAATGGATGGGTCATGGGCCTTGAGCCAGGGGAGACCCAAGACCAATGGCGCGTTCCGGGAGGGCATAACAAGAAATTGGCGGTGCTCCACATGGTTGCCTGCCACTCGGAGCTTAAGTGGGGCCGTGAGGTGGGTGACCCGGGCTAATAATCGGCCATCCAGGTCGACGATCTCCTTAGGGGGAAGGAGATCTAAAAGTCGGCAGCCCAGCAGGTCGGCCAGGTGGGGGTCGATAATGCACCCGTCGGCCCCCGAGTCCACTAGTGCCCGCACTCTTTGGGAGCTGGAGGGGCCAAATAGTTCACTCTCCAGCTCCAACCGTGTGGCTCGTGTAGTGGATTTAGCCCCCAACGGATTCCGTTTCGGCGGGGACTTACATTGGCCGTGGGTCCTAGGCTGGGGGCCTCGGGTGCGACGAGCCCTCGGGTTGGCGCGGTCGTCTCCCCCCCCTATCACCATCGGTTCGAAGAGTCCCTCCTGGGGCTGCGCGCGGTCGCTGCCGGGTGTGGTCGACCGAGGTCGGCTTCGGGGTACCTCGGGCCGTCGGTCGCTCAGCTCCTTTCGCCGCTCTCGAAGACGCTGATCCAAGCCGATGACAATCCCGACGAGGTCGTCGAAGGTGGTGCCGGCGTCGCGGGTAGCCAACTCATCCTTTAGGTCGGAATTCAAGCCGCGACGAAACACCCCCCTCAACGCTCGGTCGCCGTAGCCGCTGCCAGCGGCCTGGATCCGGAAAGCGACGGAGTATTCTGCGGCCGAACGGGCCCCTTGGACGCAGTCGAGGATTCTCCCTTCCGCCTCGACCTCCGTCACTGGATGGTGAAACACCCGGCGAATCTCGGCTACGAAGTCCGGATACGAGGCGCACAGCTCCGGTCGGGACTCTCGTACCGCCAGCACCCATGATTCGGCTTCGCCCGCGAGCAGGCTGGTGATGAAGGCTACCTTAGCCTCATCGCTAACGTAGGCGTCAGGATGTTGTTCAAACACGAGCGCACACTGCATTAGGAATTGAGCGCAGCGCTCGGTTTCGCCTGCGTAGCGTGAGGGTTGGGGTAGCGGGGGCGTGCGCCTGCCCACGGGCGGGGGGGGAGGATCAGAGAGGGTGGCGATGCACTTTTCCATCTCCTTGAGGCGTTGAGCCAGCGAGGTAGTGGCGTGGCGCATTTCCTCAATCGCCTGGGCCAGCTGGCTCGAACGCTCCGCCTCTTGTACGAGGGCGGTAAAATACCTGTCAACGCCGGCGGGGTCCATGGGTGGTCGGAGTATTGTGTGACGATCGCTCGAGTGCTAGGAGGCAGACCTCGAGCGACGGACTTTTGGTGTTAGGGAAGGACCCGAAATACACGGCGTGACAGGCTTGGATGGGTAAAGAGTCTTTACTGGAAACAGCATCAAATAATAACAAACAGGGATGAGTGAAGGAAGATAACTGAATGATAGCAGACCTGGCAACACGGACGTGGAAATGGCAATGACCAAAAATACTCCGACGGAGACGGTAGTGAGCACGAGACAGATATAGTCAGAAGGCACCATCAGTGAAATGACAATCAGCTGTGGGAACCCAGGTGTACGATGATTGGAGGGGCCGTCTCCCAGGATTGGCGGAGGAGGTGACAGGAGGGGCGGGGCGCGCCCCGGATGGCAACGAGATGTGACAGTGTCATTCAATTTGTGGGAATGGAGGGAGGCATGCAATAACACTCCAATGAGTTAACCTTTTATACAAACCAAATCACTCCAGTATCTTGCCATTCAATGCCTTGGTTGTGATGGAGTGGAGTTTGAGTAATTTACCTTGAAAATCCAAAATAGATTTATTGGTTACGGAGAACTTCCTGTGTGAGTGTGAAGACAGGCGTAAAAGTATCCTATAGCGATACATCATGAATTACAGGAAAGAAATGCCAACTATATTTTATCTCCTTGTTAACGATTAGTAAAATACGCTCATTTTCACAGGTTTCGATGGTGTGATCTCAGGTTAATTTTGGCAGGTGCAGGTAGGATATCATATGCTGATCTCCTGGGAGCTGTGAACAATCATGCCCACTGAAAATCAATCGATTTTTTTTTTTTTTTTTTTTTTTTTTTTTTTCAAACCAACAAAAGCAATTACATGTACGTGAAAAAACCGTGTGTCTTTTTATGGGCGGCACTATATGGAACATTCACTGCCGCACTCATTTGCCAAGTGTTGTTTTTCATTTCATATTTTGTGTCCCCTCTTTCACATGCCAGACATTGATGGCCAAACCATGCATTTATCTTTCACCACAGGGTTTCAATATATGCTGCACAGTCCTCTATAAATTGCACTCAGCTTCCAGGTATATTTTCATATCTGGTGAATACTGTCCTCTAGTGCACAACATAAATACACATTTGTTTTTGCAGTCATATAGCAATACAATTACCTCTCTGATATTGTATGATGACCATCAGAAATAACTGAGTAACATTTTCACAGGTTTTTCAAACATGTCTTGATAAAGTAAGTACATTAATAAGATTCAATTAAAGGCACTTCACAATGTTATACAAGTTCACGATTCATGTTTTTGGTGTGCATTTAGTGATGCTTGTGCAGAGCACAGATTTGCTGACATAAGTCATATCAAGTACAACAAATACAGCATTTGTTTGGTCGGGTGCGATGAGTCAAACCAAGGACTATGAGACAAATACAACACAGACAGCTCTCATTGTGATTTTTATGCTGTTGTGCGTTGTTTAGAGATGGATCATCAACCAAACCAATAAGCACAATCTAAAATCAACCAAACAATCTTGGCGTGTTTTGTTTGATTTTCTGATGTTAAGAAACCAATAAAACCTGGAATCTGATGCTGATGCCAAACAGCATGACACGCTGATGCAACTACAGGCAATAAATTATAATTATTATTATACAGTAAAGTCTCGTTATATCGATATCGGTTATATCGATAGTACCGCTTATTACGATACTATTTTCATTTCCCTTGCACATTTCTAGTCTTTTTATGTATAATTAGTACCGTTTAGTACGATACCCGGTTATTAAGATAATCCGGTTATTACGGTGCTCCTTTTCATCCCCCGCCGGCCATTTTTGTTGTTTATATCGATATATCCGTCGCGCCATTGGTCAACTTGGTCACGTGTCTTGTTACGTGAGCCGCCATCGGTCGCGCCATTGGTCGACTTGGTCACATGAGCCGCCATCGGTCGCGCTATTGGTCGACTTGGCCGTGTGACTTTGTCACGTGACACGCCATCGGTCGCGCCATCGGTCAACTTGGTCACGTGTCTTGGTTACGTGTCACGCCATCAGTCGCACCATTGGTCGACTTGGTCAGGTGACTTGGTTACGACTTGGCCCAGCACCCGTGTAGCAGAGCCATTTTCATTTTCAGACGCGAGCTTGTGTGTAGCAGACGAGATTGAAGTGTTTGTGTTAAAATGTAAAAATGGGAAGCAGAAGAAGATTGATGACTTTTTTAAATTGTATACATAATACAGTAAGATGTAAGCGTTGCAGTTTCCCTGTTGTGTTATGTACATGCCCACTGTTATGTATATGAATGCAATCATTTTTTGCAACAATGTTTCTTGTTTTGTCTGCTGAAGCGCGATGATTTTGAAAATTATTAACATTCCATACTGTGTATTAAAGGACAGCCGATGTCACTTTTTATTCAAATGCAAATAAAAATGACTTCACGCCAAGACGTCTTGCATTGCTTGTGAATCCAAACAATGGCTTCAGATTCGGATAATATGCTTTCTTGTTACACATCCAGTTATGAATATGTTTCAAATACACTGTAGTTCTGAAGATTAAAGCATACATGTTTACAATCATTAAAGAATTATATGTGCCATTTTGAGGCAACATTGGGGGAACATCTCTCACCCAAAAAAAAAAAACGGAGCTAATGGCCAGCTCCGTTTCTTATATGGCGCTTGGCTGCCCTCTTTTGGCGGCTTTTGTTTAATGCAGTTCGGCGCAGGATCGGATATATCGATAGTCCCGGTTATATCGATATTTTTTCGGACTCCCTTGAATATCGATATAACGAGACTTTACTGTAATAATAATCATTATTTTACTGATCATCGTCTTCAATATATGTTTGTTAGCATGTCATCTAGTTCGGGGGAGCTTTAAATGTGTTTTTTTAACATCAGAGCCATCAAAGGTGACAACTTTTATTTTTCCTTTTTTGTCTTGTTTCCAGATATAATTTGTATAAATAAATGACATACATGTATTTTTCATTCTTATGAAGACACCAGCCATCATATTATTTTGAGTTTTGCAAATGTAGTCTGCAATCCTGTCTTATGGGTCTGACCAAATAAATCACGCATAATTTACATTAAACTTGCAGTGCTTCACTGACAGGAAGTAGTGATGGAGTAGGAAATAGTGATGGAGGCACACATCCCTGATAGTTGCATAATGACATTTCCTAAAAATGAAAGTCTGTTAAAAATATCTGCTTGGAATTTTGTAAATTAGATGGCTTCTGATAATGTTAAGGCCACTATAGAAGATAATGTTGGCTCTGAACATTCACCACTGCGTATGTTAATGTAGGGGTCACCTTGCAGTCATATGGCCAGTTATGCAATACATATTAGATTATATCCATATTCGGACGAAGATTGGATTCCATTCCAGAGATATCGGATTCAATGCAGTTTTATCTCTTATAGCTGCCATTACATATAATATAATTTTAGATAATTTAGTTACAAAAAATATTTAGGCATTTTGTCTTCTAATACTTGAACCATGAAGTGTAAATCAAGCCTTAATTGTCTTGAGTCCTCACATTGCACATGCACAAAACAGTGCATTTGGATGACTCCGGTATATCTACGGCCATTGATGTTGTCAGCTCCCCTCTGATGGCTCTATATGATGCCTAATGAGGCTCATCGCCATCTCTTGAAAACCAGAAAAGTAAGTGGGAAGTGTTGATCGGTCCTCCTCCAAATGACCTTATCGGTCATTCATGGTGATGTTTTTTTTCCCCCTGCTTTATTCTTTTTTTTAATACCAGTTGAGTTCATTCAGCTGAAGGGCATGTCACTGCAAGGTTGGGGAGGACAACAAGAAAACATGGATCTTGATTTTGACATTTTAATTCAGACAGTCAAGTGTCTCTTGACAGCCCACAGCACATTACAGATTTAAATGAAACATAATGATGCCATTAGAATTGTGCTCATCCTGCACTGTCTACGCTCCACAGTCGAACACCATCTGGTTAAATCAATGCAGGCAGGAAATGTGGTGCCATACGTATTGAGGACAGCCAGTCCTTGTTCAAGAGGAGGCACTGATTATCACTGGCAATGACACATACAGTTTGTTGTCATGGCTAGTTGAGATTAGGTCCCCTTATTATTGTAAAAAAAATGCTGTGAGTTGCATAGGGCTGTATTACACACATTGGAAATTCAAATATGAATTATGCAAGGTTTCCATAGTAAAAGTCTTTTCATGTGTTCAAAATAAAGCTTTGCTGGACTATGCGGTGAATGTTTAATTGTTGATGTAAATCACCACTTCATTGATGAGCTATTTTTCAAATAGGAGCGTGGTCCTATGTTCGTGACCACTATTATGAATGTAGACCTGTGCATGTGTGTTCAATTGCGCACGTGTTTGTGTGTGTTTTCTGATTAATATTTAATTCCTTCCAAAAAGTCAAAGTTTTTGTAAGGAGTTAAATATTAATCCGTTAAAATAATTCAAATTGTACAAAAAAAAACATAGATGAAAATAAATGGTTCGGTCCGAGAATGTTGGATTAGTTCTTTTTCTTATTTTGTAATTAGTGCCAATTAGTACTGTAATTAGTGGGGTCAAGGTTATATAATATGTAATTGGTTATTTTCCCATTGGGCAGACCGGCTTACTTTAATAGCATGGATGTGACATCATATTGCAGTATCTGCAAACGGTACTCATGGGTTATCAAACAGAACAGGTCATCCAGACCTTGTAAATATCTGTATCTGAAAGTAGAAACTAGTATCAACAAAGGTAGGTTATCATCCTGTGCACTTATTTCTAGGAGCACTTGGAAGCCAGAGACACTTTGCTTTTTTGTACAACTGAACTTTGGTATTGTCCTTATCATTTGAACTCCATATTACGCAAGCACAAAATGAACACGGTAGTTGCATTTAAGTTCTGTACAATATTTTATCAGAACTTGGTGAATTGAAACTGAAACAAATATATTTTGTCATTTCTCTTTGATGCTTTGGTACACAAAACAGGAACTTTCCTCAGGAGGCGGTTGTTCAAGTATTGACATGGCCTAAAACCAATAAATCAGGACGTTTTACAAGTTATTTCCAAACTGGTGGCATTTTAGTCACTCCTGACACTGCCTTTAATCACAGTCGAAAATGTGTTCATTTTCTCTTTCGAGTGAAACGGAGGGACCTCTTCCATTTGGATCGCTATCTGCAAGACAAATACAAAAAGGGAAGAATGTTCACATCTGTGCTCATGAAACATCAAATGCATCAGCCTTGACACTCACTTGCTCCTATTCATCATTCTACATTGTTGTGTTTCTGGTATAGTATTGGAATTCCTGAAGACTGTCACGTGGCAGAGGAACTTGGATAGACTGACGGTAGACTGTATACTGATGAAAACACAGAGGATATGGCACATTGGAGTAAATACTTCAGCTTTACACGATTTACATCGATGTTAAAGCTTTGTTGGAGTATGCACCTCTGGGAATTGAATCCTCACATCGATGCTGTCTGCCGAGGCAGCAATAAATGAAGCAGAAAGTTCCTGGGTTGGATTTCTCTCATGCTGCTGGGTAAAGCCAAGAAGGAAAGCCATGCCTGGAATATAGGTCTTAATACTGGGAAGAGTAAAGAAAACCTCACATTGAGCAATAGCATTTAGTGCATCAAAAATCACATCCTCCTTTACTTGTGTTCTCACCCCGTGAAAAACTCTGCCATGGTTTCTGGGATTCTGGTCCATTGGACTTTGGCCTTTAGCGTTGGTTTGGAACCAGGCATACGTGCAGTATTGGCTCTCAGTAACATGTCAAAGGACTGACATTCAGCTCCCCATCTAAGGTGTGCCTGGACCAAACACGGGACATGCGCCAAATTTGACACATGAAACTTGGCTGTGGCGTCAGGGTGTCAAATGCCAAATATTTAAATGAAACACATTCTGGCATTTTCAACCCCTGTGCAATGTTGTTTCCTAATTTGGTGCTGCTCACCAATAATCATATCATGTCCGGTATCCATCTTATGTATCGTATTCCGTAGCCCAATCGAAGAATACAAAACTATTTTAATTACATATTAAGAACGAACCAGCATTGAAAGTCACTTATTTTGTTTACTATTTTCTGGCAACACATGGCAATAAAATGCAAAATAACTTGCGTTTATATGATTGCACATATTCTTTAGGAATGTGCTTTTTTATATTTCATCATAAAATGCACATTTGCCAAACTCAGTTTTTGTATCTGTGGGATCTTAGAGTACTACAGGCTCTACCATGTTTTTAAGAATACATGCCTGCATGCATAATAGGACGAGCAGTGTATCGGACTGTGAATGATGGTTTCAGCTGATCATAACAGTGAACTGGATCAATGAAATGTGTGTATGTTTGAGGTCTACCTTTGCTTCCGCATGGCCATCCAGCACAGTGTCCATACATATTTTCCAGTTGGTATTGTCTCCCACTTGGGACACAATGATTTGGGTGTTCCTAAGGTTGGTCATGGGTGTGTAGTACACAACTGTTAAGTAACCTTCTGGCTTCTGGTTCCCACTCACTGCAAGAGCTCTAATGTTGAAAATAGCTTCTGGTGTTGAGTTGAAGACCTGTGGAACCAAAAACAAAGTTTTTTTGCACTTGTTTTTTTTCATTCACATCATGACAATGACTGATAATGTATACAGTGTAAGGCTAATTGTGGGGTTCCACAAAATGGGAATTGGTGTCATGGAAAATGAGCCAGGACAAAATTGACAAACTCATTTCCATTCCTTATCATGTATGGTCAGATTAATTTTTAGCCACTCTCAGGGCACGGTGTACTTTCTTTTCACATTACTATGCCTTTAGGGATCAAATTAAGTTCTGTTTCATTTGAGTCTGTATCAGAGGACAATAAAACATAAGAAGAAAGACAATAATTTGAATGCCCAAAATACAGTCCAATAAAGTGCATGTCTCGCATAGATTGAGACCTTAAGGGAGCTCTTTGGAGTCTCAAGGATTTCTTGGGTGCCGGTAGAGTATTCGCTCCGAGCAACATTGACTTCAAATCGAATCTTGTCAACAGCTCTGCTTGTCTGGACTTGAAAAATGGAATACTTGTGTTAAATGCATTGAGTGGTCATTTTTAGCACAGCACGATGTTATTTTTCTGAGTTGTGAAGATTACTTGGGACTGTTTTAAGTGCCACATTCGTGTATCCGAGGAAGTAATACAACGGGTACTCGTCGTGGTAATACGCCCGTCGCAACTCTGATTCAATGCAGAAAACTGCTCCATAAATGTTATTCTCTGTGCACCATTTGTCCCTTGGATGCCAGTTGTTGGGCTTCTGCACCTGTAAGCGTAAACCAGGCTTAGCATTTCATTTGTTGTAGTTGTAATGGATTCTCCCAAAGGAGTTGGTTATACAGCACCTGTTCTTCAGTTTCAAGCTTGACAGTCGTTGGATCCTTGCGGACAATTTCATTATTAGGATCGATGGGTTTTGGCATCATGGGGGTCATTTTAGACAACGTTGGCATTTCAATGTTTCTTGAGACTGCATATACATCAGAACTAGTGGTTGGACAAAAAGACAAATGCTGTAGTTCATTCTGTATTTATAGTTCATTTTCCCTTTTCACAATTCTTTATTATTCCAATTGTTTATGGAGGCCACACTCATCCAGACAACATGGGAGTTGCCATGACTCAGCAAAAATATTCATCATTTGATGCCAATTTTGGCTTCTACATACAGCATATTTCATTCTCTATTCAAATGTTTGAGAAATAATTAAAATCAGGCTTGATTCAGCCAAACATTAGCAACTAACAGCTGTGTCACAGCGTTCGTGCCAAAGGTTGTGAACAACTCAGCCCATGTACACTCACCTTGGCCTCTTGAAAAGCCACCAAACAAACAATGAATCCGAGGTACCACAAATTCCTGCCTGCGAGCTATTTCGCTGATTATATTGTTGATGCCACTTTGGAACAGCTAGATGGTTATGTGGTCATTGTTCCCCAATGTCCCTGTTTTCTGTTTGCAGTTGGAGCAAATATATATTTGTTTGTGAATATCTATAGTTTAATGATATTATGTGAATGTTAAAGGTGTCAATGTTAAAGCTTTTTTCTGTCTTATAGAGTTTTTCCACAAAGGCAGATTTGGCCCAAACATCATTGTTCGTGGGATTTTTTTATTTTATTTTTGAGGGTGGCGGGGTAGGCATAAACACTTGAAAGAAAGCAGTGTCTCTAAAAGACAAACATTGCTTTCTTTCACAAAACATCTATCTGAATAAAACACCATTTAGAATACAGCGCTCTCTCTCTCTCTCTCTCTCTCTCTCTCTCTCTCTCTCTCTCTCTCTCTCTCTCTCTCTCTCTCTCTCTCTCTCTCTCAAATCATACCTGACTGTGATGAATTCAACTTCCTTTTTGCTCAAAGGAAAGTCAAGTTCAAATTTCCTTTCTTTGATGTTAAGCTTGGCAGATAGCTTCCACGGGATGGAATATTGTATTTTGCTCTTAAATTCCACACCATTGTGGAAAAGCTCTGTGTTGATACCATAAGACATCCAAATATCCTTTGTGCAACTGTAAGAAAATAAAAATACAAAAAATAATTATTGAAGAGATGGAGTATAAATATTTTATGACCAGTGCTGACCATGTTATTTACCCAACAAAGCCGTCAGTTTCCAGTGAAATATCTGAGATCAAGAGTTGTCCAAGGTGGTTCGTCAATGGTGGATTTATTGCAGCTTTAGCTAAGAACGACAACAAGGTTAACAATATTTTCTACAGTAGCTTTAAAATGAATCCAAAGGTGTTCATTAAATAAGGGTTTAAAAAGACTGTCACCATTCACAGTGATGCCATTAAGTGTCTGATAATATTTGCTGATCTCCAGCGGTAGGCCGATAGTGGTTGCTTGGAAATATCGAGTCTCAAAAATTAAGAAGGCTTTTGTTCGATGCCATGAAATTCCCTTCTGTAAATTCTCAATGACCGTCCACACAGGGCTCCCCTTGCCTGCAGGACTGACAATCTATAAATACAAATTAAGTCATTAGAACAAACTACAGAGAGATTATTTTTTTGTTCTGTGCAATGTGCTTTATGCTCTCACAGTAATGATATTGCGAATTAATTCTCTGTTGATATCTGCAAAGAACCACTCTTGTCCAGAAGCGCGAGAATAAAAATGGAGAAGAGGTTTGCCACTGGTGTGAGTTTCCAAGTTCCGAAGCTGAAAGATGACACATTTGTCAGACATGCAATTCATCTTGATGTTTAGAAAAACAATGCGCCAACCTGCCGAAAAATGGCCTGGAAATCAGGAAATTCTCCTTTGAATTCCCTCACGATAGAGCCAAGAAATTCCTTCATTCCGTCAACTCGAACACCAATCTTGAAAAGACCAAATTCTCGTCTTCATTCATGATATAGGACATTTAGCTTCAATCAATATTTGAATGCATTTTGATATTACATACCTCCAATAGTTGAAGAATTCTCCCTATGACATACAATTTTCCTTTCATCATGATTTCAGTTGGGATGATTTCTGTTGCATTTCTTAGCATGAAGAACTCTGCCGCTGTGCCAAGCAGTAAGTCATCTGCAGTGGGAAAATATATCAGTCATAGCACATCTTCAAAGACAATACCTGTATGTGAACCTACCACTAAACCAGTCCAGGCGCATTGCCTTGCTGAAGCGGTAGGTCAGACGGCCATATTTGGGGGCGAGGATTTTCACAGCTACGTTACAGGCAGTGGACCTGAGCAGACAACACACACAAAAAAACAGTAAAGTGCTGAACAGAATCACTAACTCATATTCTTGCTTTTTTAAACACAATACCCACAGGAATACATTGTCTGGGGTTCTGGATCTGGCCATACTTCTCAAATAAGAATAAGTAAAACTGATGACATGAAGGTCTTTCTCGTCCTGCAGATGTGCAGTCACAGTGGACACCAATGCCATTGGTGGCTTTGTGTCAAATAAGATCATCAAGGCCAACATGCGCAACTCAGGCGCAAGGTCTTTTTGCAGGTAAAGAGTCATGGTGATGTCTTGGACCTGAATCGTAGAATATTATCATGAGAATGAGTTTTCAGGGTCACATAATGTGAACACGAGTACTAACTTGGACACAATTTCATGCACAGCTTATTTGTTACAAATTGTATAAGGGACACAGTCTAGAAATGTTCATCTATCTGCCATTTCAGAGCGCTATGCATGTGATATTAGCCGCCATGTTTTGAGTTCTTACACTGTGTGGGTCTTGCGCAGCAATGAGTCTCATGGACTGGACAGCAGCACTCATCACGCGAGGAGGGAGCTCAACTGGGTTGGCAGACACTCCGGGGAGGAAGCGCATGATGGTTTTAATGCTGCCTGGATGACCCGCGTTGCCCAGAGCTTTCAGAGCCAAAACCATGTCTTTCTCATTGTTATTCTTCAGACTGTCCATGGCAAAGTTCAGCAAGGGCTAGATTATGGAATGAAATAGTTGTCAAAGTAAATATCATCATAGTTTAACATATTCGTACAATTCATCGTTTATCCATGCAGAACAATGATGACACGGTAAAGTGTCTTCAGTATCATAACATGTTGTGTAGCAACATACTAAAATGCAGCATCTGAATATTTATGAATAGAGAAGATGTCGAGAACATGCCCGACTAATCCCAAAGCCTAGAAAATAGAAATGCTTGAGAGTAAGATTTGGTTAAACAGTTTGTTCTTGAAATAAAAGAGAGATATAAAGAGAGTGAATATACTGGGAGAAGGAAAGCCTTGAACTGCCTGGCAAGAGACCGAAAGGAAGGCCTAGGAGGAGGTTTATGTATGTTGTGAAAGATGATATGAAGGTAGCTGGTGTGAAAGAATAGTATGCACAAAACAGAGATAGATGGAGGACACCTATTTGCTGTGGCGACCTCAGAAGGGAAAAGTCAAAAGGAAAAGAAGACTTTGCTCTTTAAATACACAATTTTTCATTTTTGCTATGAATCGAATGTTAGCTTGACCCACATGCATTAAATTAGCAATTGTTCAATGGTTTATAATGACATTTTTTTGTAAGGCAATTTAGGCATTTCTCATTATATTATACATATACTGTGCACTGTATTATGCTTAGCTGCCTTTTGTGAATTTTGATTTGGGTTGAACATGTTGGTGTTTAAATATGTAATGTTTAATTATATTTTTTACGTCAACTTCGACTTGGTATATCGACTGGTATATAAAGAGATTGAAGTAATATGTCCATTATTTGGAAAACTATGACCAGGAAAACGAGACCAGTTGCGAAGGAATTATTTAAAAGTATATATTAATAAATTTAAATACTGTTAAAACACTGCACTTTTTCCCCTTCCCTTGGGCTATATTTTTCCTACTCATGTATCTGGAAAAGATTTCTCCTTATGGGTATGTCTGTGTAAGCTCTCAGTCGTACAGGAGTGGTCCATCGATGAGAAGGTTTCTTCAGCCGTCATTTCACTTTTTTGAAGGTGTCGGACGTTTCGCCTCCTATCCAAGGCTTCGTCAGCGAACTAAAGTCTTACTGGTCGTATCGGCCCTATTTATATATCCCTAATGTCCAGACATGGCGGCGCCGGACACAGCTATAATAGGTCCCTGCTCTCAGGTTGGGGGGAGCAGAGGACCACTCCCTGTGGCCCCACTGATTGTTCCTACATTCCTGACTAACGACTGGCCTGTTTGCCCCACTCCCTCCGGTATCACCTCATCAGCATTATGAATGTTGCCTAACCTGTGTTGCCTAAGCAGGCTATTGTATGAACGATCCAAATTGAACCTCACCCCACCAGACTGGTTTAATGAAGGATTTAGTTGTTTTATGAGAATCACTTCTTTTACTCCCCTTTCAAATGATCTGTCTTCTTTCGCTAAGATTTTAACCTCATTGTTGTCAAATGAGTGGTTGCTAGCATTTAGGTGCAAATGTACTGCCGATTGAGGCCCACTAGTATTATCCCTGCAATGTTGATAGTCTTTTTTTGAGAATTTGTTGAGTCTCCCCAATGTACTGCTCTTTACAATTTTCATTCTTACAATGTAACGAATATTACAATGTAACAAATAACCTACAATACTTTGCTTTTCATTTGGCAGCCTATCTTTTGGATGCACTAATTTTTGCGTTAACATGTTTATCAGTTTGAAATAAGTAGGAATTTTGTGTTGCCAAAGGACTCTTTGTAGTTTTTCAGAAACTCCTGCAATGTAAGGCACTGCTACTCCTCTCCTTTTTGTATCTTGAGAATTTTTGGTTTTATTCCCTATTCTTTCTTTCTGACATTTGTTGAATGACCACTGAGGGTACCCACAGTTAGTGAGTGCTCTCCTGATATGTTTTGACTACTTTACTTTCAACGCTTGTTGGTATTAGTTTAGCCCTATGCAGGAGGGTTCTGATAACTCCTAGTTTGTGTTGTAAAGGGTGGTTAGAATCAAAAAGTAAGTATTGGTCAGTGTGCGTAGCCTTCCTAAAGACTTTTGGTTTTAGCGCCCTGTCCTCTTTTATAATTACTTTACAATCCAAGAAGGCTAGTTGGTTCTCTTTAATGTCCTCACGAGTAAACTTAATGTTGATGTCTACCGAGTTGAGGTGATCTGTGAAGGATTGAATTTCTTGTTTTTTAATTATGACAAAAGTATTGTCCACATACATAAACCAGTGCAGTGGTGGGCCGTCAGAGCCAGCAAGGCCTTCTCTGCTGGCCTAACATAATCAGACATCATTATCATAATTATAAAAAAAGTCAATTTCATTAAAAAAGTATTCTTTCTAAATATATATATGTATAATTATTCTACATACTGTTTTCTTGATGTTATATTATATCCATTTGGTTATGCTCCTTTCAGTGTTGTAGTTTTAGGTCAGCGTTTTTATTCCAATCAGAATTCAGCTAGCTTGTGTCGCCAGGCTGTATGAAATCTGACTGACGCCCTCAGAATCATCAGTGAGGGCGTCTGTGCGCTGTACATGAACGGGCACATGTAGTTGCTATATAGTTGCGATAGCCAATCAGATCACGAGTTGGCACAGTAAGGCCAGCTAGAGGGCCTCGTGTTGAACATGACATGTACGCGTCCTGTGATTGGATACTCACTTTACCTCAGCCCTCAGCGGAGGCAGCACTCTGCAAATCAACCAAGCTACAACAGATCAGACCCGGAAACTTTCGCAGAAAAACCAAGTTTATCTACTCGCTTTTTTAACCCACAATGGCCAAAGGAGAGGACAATTCGCTGTCACATGTAGGCCTATTCTCAAGAACAAATGAAAAAGATGTTTACTTTTATTTTCAACAAATAGTTCGTTTTGTGAACGTCTTGTTGTTTTTCTTATATTGACATTTTGTAATTTAGCGTAAAATCTTGTTAAAGATTGCATATTCTTGGTGGACTTAATAAAACTTTGTGGACAAATGATTTTAAAATTTTCCTTTTATTTTTAAGTGTTTGCAGTATCACGTATAGTGACAAGTTCTAATTGCTGATGCAGATTTATTGATGTGTAATTGCTCCAGAAAATAGCCTGTGTTGTAGACGATTAAGGTGATGCCACGCCCAGTACTGCGTGTTTCTGCTTTTGTAAATGATATCTCCAGCCGTTGTGTCATAAATTATGGTATTACGAGGGATATTTGTTCAAGTCGGACTAAGAAGGACTTCACTGAAGGCCTAGGTGTGAAATGCACGGACCGCCACAGTGTCTAGGTTTTGTCCCCGGGAAGGATGTGAGGGCAGTTTCTCCATCTCTTCCATGTAGAGATTAGCCACTATGGGTGAAACTGGTGAGCCCATAGCACAACCATGAATTTGTTTGTAAAATTTCTCCCTAAATTGAAAATATGTAGTATTAAGGCAGATAAGATTTCCTTATGGGTATGCATGCAAGATTTCTTTACCTGAACAGCAGATACTGGACACGGTGTGTAGTAGGCGCAGTGCTTGTACACCAGTGAGCCGTAAGAAAGTGCCACAGTTTGCCATATAAATACATTAGACCGACTGTAGGGCAGTCTCAGGAACACCTGAGGAGAAGAGTTAGTCACGTCATCATGGAAAACAATGGTTGTCTTTGTTCAAACATCTTAGATTTTTTTCCCATCCTCACTTTTGCCGTCTCAAGCATTTCAGGAAGTGGCTCAAGATGTTCAAAGGCCAATAAGAGCGTTTGAAAGGCCTCGGAAACAGTTAAGTCTCTTTTCTGGAACCTCGTTTGGAGGAATTTAAGGATTCTGGCATCGTTGACTTCCACAACCGTGTCCAAAAACCACCGTCTATTGAGGGCCAAGTCAAAGAAAATTGATTAAGTGCTTCTAATCTTTCACATCAAAGATTATCCTTAAAACTAATTAAATTAAATTGTGTTGTAGAGATGAAGGTCAGGGGTGGCTTTTAATAAAATATAATGTGTCAATGGTTTCCTTCATTGCTTTTTACATTAACCTTTCTTTAATCAAACCAAATTGATAATGCATCTTTAATCAGATAATGTGTCAGACTAAAGACTAAATGGAATAATGATTAAATATTCATCCATTACTCATTCTGTTGAAGTGGATCTGATTTTAACATCATGTTCACTGTGAAAGCTTGCAGGCCAATCAGTCGACTTATTTATGTGGTAACAAAAAGTCTTCAACAAAGTGCTAGTTTGCAGGGTCGCAGTTCCTTTCTTGCTATGAAGAAAAGAAAACTACATAAAAATGTCAATTTACTTAAATCATACATTTTTTTTTAAATGTGTTGAACTACTATACATCACTTCAATATTCACAAGTATAAAGAGTAGACAATTCTGTCGGTTGAGCAAAGGTTTCAGATACTCCACCTGTATTCGTCATGTGCCGCAAACTGCTTCCACATCACTTCTAACCCTTCATATGGCACCAATCGCAGAAGTTGATACAATTTCATCACATCCTCAGTTGTGGCGCTCTCAATTTGGTAGCTATTGACCTGAGCCAAATGCTTGATCAACTCAACAGCCTGCGGAAGGGGGTTGGACACATTTCATTATGTCGGTCCATATTGAATATGTATCACATTTGATTTTCAAGGAACAACATTATGAAACGTGAAAGGAAATGGAATGCTTAACTTAGTGTTCCTACATGGATGATTTCTATTCCTGCTGCATTTGCATTTGATTGAAATACCTTTGATACTGCATCATCCAAGCTCTGCATGACGATGGGAAGATGCGGTCCTACTTCAACAAACTTGAAAACAATGTTGCCTCTATTTTCTACTGGTCCATATGTGCCGGTAACAGGAGAAGGCGTGTCTCTCACATCAAGCAGCAGTAATTCCTTCCTGCAGGATGGATGGTTTCAACTTAGGTCAGCATTGTCGAGCAAGGTTCACTGTGAGCAGAATGTAAGATGGAGTCTCACGTTGCTTTCATCTTGAAGCTTCCTCCCTTCACGTTGAAAGGACTGAAGTGTTGTTGCTCCAACCCATGAGCCCGGGAAATGAGGCCACCCTCAACTGTTGGTTTGATTGTGTAAACATATCGCATGGTTGACACAATGGAATGTCCTCTCTGTAATGGACGACACCTCATATTAGATGTTGATGTGGTTATATTAGCATGTTCTTTACAAACATTTTGCAGTAACCTAAAGAAAGGAAATCAAAATTAGAAAAATTGCATATTTGGGGGAATACTTAATTAGGAACACGAAAGCAACATGCTTTACATATTCTAATCTAAATGCAAAAAATTGCTCAAGCCAAACCTGCTGTAACACTTTGTGTGTTTCTCCGATTAGTTACATTTCATTTTGTGTGATTAACAATGTTAACATGTGCAAATAAATATCTTTGCGCGATTACACTTGTTATTTAGTTTTCTCCCCATTTAAGTTACCAAATGTGATTCATTTCCGTGTATTTTTTTCTCAATCATGTCACAGACCTTTTTGGAAATATCATCAAGCACTGCAGTTGACATTCCTCTGTAGCGTTCTGCCTTCTCCCGACAGTTCATGACATCCACAACCTGAGTGACGGTCACGTCCCCCTTCTCTTTGTTTTCTTCAATGGCATAATTACTCCGACACCTGCCATGTATGCCAACCTAAGAATAAAATATTGATTTTATTTAGTTCTTTTTTTTAATTTTTAGCAAAACTTCACGTGACATCCGCGAGACATGAGTGCATTTTCACCTCTTCGAGTTCGTAGAATCTCTGTGTGGTCTTGACAGTCAGGTCGAAGAAGCTGAGTATGCCTCGAATGATGTTGACAACGTTGTCAGATACCTCAGCTGAGGCAGAGATGCTGCCCACATGCCCAGCGGCAAACTCAAAAATGAAGGGCTTGTTGAGCTGGGCTGAGATGCGCTGAGTGACTTGCGGGGCAGCAATGAAGTTGTTTTTCCCTGGGAAGCCATTAAACTCCTCGAAGGCCAAATCTGAAATCTTCAATCCAGAGGAGGACATATTACCATAAGATTAGTGACACCTGTAAATCTCATTATGTTAAAGGACAACCGACGCCATTTTTTTTGTTTCCTAACTGACATCAGAAAAACGTTTTAGAGCATCTAAAATACCCAAAACACACAGGCTGATTTTTTTTTTTCGTCAAATGCAAAACACCAATAAAAATGAGGTAAAATGCCCCAAAACTACTTCAAAATGATGCAGAGTTTCAGAAGGTCCCGCCCCCTTGTTCGTGACGTCACACCAGGACGTCTTGCCTTTCTCTATAATCAAAACAATGGCTGCAGATTTGGAGAAGATGCTTTCTTCTTACTCATCCAGTTATGAAGATGATTCAAATAGTTCTGAAGAGGACAGCATAAATGTTTTCCTCCTGTATCAATTAAAGCCGTCAGTACTCCAATGTAGTGTCCCAGAAAATGCACAAGATGGAGCCCAAGCTCAGTTGGAAATAGGCTGATTTGTCTGCGTCAACTGGTATCAACTGGTAGTATTGGTGCAACACACAACGATTTACCGTTGCATTATTTATGTGTTTTCCTTCTAATTTCTCCATCAACACATATCAACACGAAGTTTTCAGACCAAACAAATTACCCAAAATGCATTGTGTGTCACTTTCTCAGCCAGGGGCGTTCCAGACGTGACGTCACGTCAGGCATCATCATCAACTCGAAAACAAGACTTCCTGAATATTCAGCGCGAGTCTTAAAACGTAAAATATAGCCATATGCCATGGAATCTTTGTAAAATACGCTCAGTATAAGTCATTAGAAGTGGTTTTACAAATTGTGGACACAACCTGTCCGGGGGCGTCGGTTGTCCTTTAAGGGGTCAATTTCACCCCTTTCCATTTTTGTCTTGACTAAAGCACTGGATATCCTTTCGTTTTCCTTTCTTCAAAACCGTTCTAAAATATCCCAATGAGATAGAAAATATGTTGTCTCTCTTTCCTAGTATGTTTATAACATCTCAGAAGTAGTTGTTGATGGTTATTTGACTGTTTGACTTTGACTGTTATTTGGTGTGTATTTTTACATATGGGTAAAAAATGACCCACAACATAATCGGGATTTATTTTTCAACATAATATGAGGGTTAATTAGAACATCACAAAAATTATACCCCCCCCCCCCACCCAAAAAAAGGTTTGAAAAGATTGTTGCCTATGGATCACAGTCAATAGATACAAAGTAGCAAAAATAATACATAACACCTAAGGCCATAAAACGAGCACACTCCTTCATCCTGACTGATAATAACAGAAGGTAATAACAGTGCACAAAACACAGATAACATCCTATATCATTCAGTACAGTATACAACTAACCACTTGGAAAAGATGTCGATCTACCAAGATGGCGCCCGAGTAGGCAGCCTCAGCAAGTGCTCTCACGAGCCTTGCTTTTTTTGTTATTTTTTGTCTTGTTTTGTGTTTTCTTTTGTCACTTTGTGTTGTTGTGCATCGTGTGGAACGGATACAGATTGTTTTTAAGCATTTTTGACCACGACATTCATCAAGGAGGAGACTGTGCTGAGCGGTTGCGCCTTTTCGGCAGCATGAATATGCCAGTACTGTTTTTGAATGTGAGGAATGTCGGAGCCATTCGACTGCCATCGCTGGACACCAAAGGGGCCGTTGTGCTTTTTTGCGCCTGTAATGGGCAGCATCTTCACAGCCCCGCTTTGTTTAGCGGAAAGGTCAGTGCTGTTCGACAGTCTGCGGCTGGATAGATGCATGGCTTGAGGAACCCGCGATAAGAAGAAAGGAGCATCAGCGCAGAGCGCCGATGCGTATGTGGAACTGTTGCGGCTTGGAATTGAAGCAGATTTATGTGGAACAGGAGATGTGAGACAATCTCTTTTCGTCAATGGATGCTACAGCTGCGTGTTTGCTTTCAACATTTAGCTTGTAGTCGACGTGCACGTTCCACCATGATGTCCCTGATCCACTGGTGGAAAGACGCTTTGATCCTTTCCTCTTTCATCTAGAACTGCTTCATGTCATCACAAAGAGGGTACAGCAAGTCCTGAAGAATGAATGTCTCTCTGTGTCTTTGATTTGTCATATTGTCTCTATGCTGTCATATTATTTGTTATTTAGTTTTTTTTTTGTTCTTTTGACTTCAAGACGGCGCCGCGAGAGTGGCTGCCTTTCCAGTAGCTCATGTATTTTGTTTTTCTACTTTCATTCCTTTCATCACTTTGCTGCTGTGAAATGTAAATTTCTCCACTGTGAGACTAATAAAGGCAAATCCAATCCAATCAATCCAATCCAATCTCCATCATACGTACTGTATAAAGCCCTGTACCTACCCGACACCCTCAAGGTAAAAATATTAAATAATGAATTTAAAATGGGCCATATAAATAAGAAAATTTAATAAATGAAAAACAACACAGTAATAAATTACTTTAAAAAAAAAGTGGGCCCATTGAACTACCTAATTTTCTTGCCGCTTTAACCCAATTAAAAAAATGCCTCAATCCTACATGCTTCAAGGAAAAGATGTTTCAGAATTGTTTTTTTTTGTCCCACACATGTAAATTAAGAACTTTGTATTTTTATTGTTCTTACCTGAAGGAGAAAGTTCTGCGCAGAGACCCCGACAATTTTGAGCTTGCATGTTAGTTTGACCGACGATTCCGCCAGGTTTGACATGCCCAGTCCAAAATTGGCCAATCCTTCATATTTATATTCATAGGTTTTCTTTGGGTTCAAGCTGAAATCTGTTTTCAAAAGTAGAATTTGTTACACGTTTCAACACATTTTGAGAAGTGCGTTCGGTCCCGCGGCGTATATGACAACATACTCACCATAGCGGACACTTTGACATGCTACGAAGAATACAATATTGAGACAGTGTTAGCAAAATAACTCAACTGGGAAGCATCCTGGACAATATATGTACATGTATATTTAGTATATTTAAGATTATTATTATTATTATTATTATTAATTTTAATTCAAACCACTTACTGGCCAGGGCCACAAGACAGCAGAAGATGAGCCCTCTCATGGTCAATGTGGGTCCAAGCAAACATCTCGCATCACTCCCTTAAATAGCAGACTGTGTTTGATTACAGAACCTGGTTGTGTTGACATCTGTGGGCAGGTCACATGCAGTTGTTGTTTTTTTTTCTTTGCCAGTCAACATGTACGTAAAGTCAACACTGACTTTCTGCAGCACACTGACATTGTCAGAATGACACGACAAAGACAGATAATCATCAACGGCAGCGGGTGGAAGATAACTTAAGGCAACAGACAGTACTAACCTACTTTGTAGTTTGCAGTTGTGTAAAACTGCATTTCACATTAGTGAGAGCTGTATCCAACATTGTGATATTTTTTTTTACACACTGCTATGTCTTCTCGGCCTTTACTTTGAGTCACATAGAGTCACGAAGGTTGCATTTGGCTTTCGGTGAAATTTCAGGATGTCAGTAAAATGTGCAGTATGACCTTTAGAGGTGAACTACATTTGACCTTTTCTACATTTTTGAACGCTCATGTACAATTCCTGAATGGTCCAACACAAGTTGCAACACAAGTGCAAGTTGCTGTTCTTTAACAAGGTGCTGAATGGATTGGAAAGACATTTTAAAATATCATGGAAATGCCAGGTAAAATACAAAAAAATGGGACCAAGATAAATCTTTTCAAAACTTCTTCCACATTAAGTCACATCTTCAACCAGTACATGTTAAATTCCAATCCAATAAGGAAAATATAGACAATAAAAAAAAAAACTTGCAATATATTGATTATCAAATTGCACAGGCTCAAACTGAAACTGGTTCAGCAACTTCAGCTTTTAGGGTAGGAATCAGATTGTGTGCACATTTTGATTTTCCAATATTTGCCCACTCTTTACAAACACGCACACACACACACGCACGCATGCAAACACGCGCACGCACACACACCCACACAGCCACAAAGGGACATAAGTCTTCTTGTGCCGGTCCCAAGCCCGGATAAATACAGAGGGTTCTGTCAGGAAGGGCATCCGACGTAAAAGCTTGCCCAAAACAAACACGCGGATCAAATCTCTGAAGATGGAGGACACTGATTTGCTGTGGCGACCCCTTGAAGAGAAAAGCCGAAAGGAAAAGAAATATATATATATATATATATATATATATATATATATATAGTAAAGTCTCGTTATATCGATATTCAAGTGAGTCCGAAAAAATATCGATATAACCGGGACTATCGATATATCCGACCCTGTTTGCATGTAATTTTCTCCGTGCGTGCATTGAAATAGTATCGATATAACCGGGACTATCGATATATCCGATATCGATATAACGAGACTTTACTGTATATCTTTTATTTCTGTCTCTCAATAGTCTAAAGCAGACATGTTCAAGAGGGCTACTGTTCCGGCTGCAGCATACGCAATTCAGGTGATCAGTTTTAGAATGATCCTGATTATTAGACTCAAATGTTATGCTCGTGGGAGAGCTGGAAAACAGAGGCCCTTGAAGAACGAGACCCCATGTCTGAAGTATTCACAAGTAACCTAAAACAAGTTTGTCCTTGTCATTTATGATTTATATCATTGGGAATTACTGACCATCACACTGAAATGCACACATTTGCAACTCGTGAAGTAGTGTTGAGCTTCTTCTTCTTTACCTTTCGGCTTTTACCTTCAAGGGGTCGTCACAGGGAATCAGTGTCCTCCATCTTCAGATATTTGATTCACATATTTGTTTTGGCCAAGCTTTTACGTCGGATGCACTTCCTGACACAACCCTCTGTATATATTTATCCGGGCTTGAGACTGGAACAATATAATAAGACACTGACTTGTGTCCCCTTCTGGCTACAGAACAAGCAATTCAATGAACTTAATAAAGATGAAGATGGTCAGGAAAGGCAGTGTTGATAATATGATACAATTACGTCTATTTGTAGAGCGCTTTTACAATAGCTGCAGCGGCAAAAAAAAGAGAAAAGGAAAATATTAAAATATAACAGAACACATAAGATCAAACATTCAAACAGTCATACAATCGTAACACATATTTCTGCAAACGCCTTGTTGGAAATTGGAATCAGTTGTCGTTGAAAGGGGAGGGAATCAAGATCTCTCTCAAGATTTAAGAGACCTCAGAGAGATCATGCTCAAATTAGGACGATGGCTTATCTGGGCTTTATCCCACATATTGCATTAGTGCGGGCTGGAACGAAAATGTAATTGATTTCAAGATAAATATATTTTGTTGTGGCAATCCGTAAACACGGTGTCTTTCTGTCATGACTTTTCAAAGTTAGTTACTTAGTACAATGCTCCCATCTAGTGGCACAAATTGGTTTAAAATGAAGCAGATTGTATCTCGTTCATAAATGTCCAGAGGAGAAATAGTGAATACTGGATACAGTACTGTATTGGGAGAATGATGCTGAGTGTTGACTACGAGGTGTGTGGATGTTGTGAAAGAGGACATGAAGGGATCTGGTGTGAGAGAGGAGGATGCACAAAACATGGTTCGATGGAGGACACTGATTCGCTGTGGCGACCCCTGAAAGGACAACCAACATCACTTTTTTGTTTTTTTTAACTGACACCAGAAAAACGTTTTATAGCATCTATAATACCCAAAACACGCAGTATGATATTTTTAGTCAAATGCAAAACACCAATAAAAATGACTTAACGTGTCCAAAATCTGCAAAAAAATTGAGCTGCGAATTGGACATTTTCAGAAAGTCCCGCCCCCAGTTCATGATGTCACGCCAAGACGTCTTGCATTGCTAGTGAATCAAAACAATGGCTTCAGATTCAGAGAATATGCTTTCTTGTTCCACATCCAGTGATGAATATGATTCAAATACTTCTAAAGAGGAAATTCTAAAGAGGAAAGCATACATGTTTGCAATCATTTAAAGAATTTATTTGTGCCATTTTGGGGAAACATTGGGGGAAAATCTTTCACCCAAAAAAAGAGGCACAAAATGGCCTCCTGTGGCCACCTCCGTTTCCACAGGCTGATAAATTCCTTATATGGTGCTTGGATGCCCTCTTCTGGCCTTCTGGCGGCTTTTGGGTGCAACATGACATCTCCAGACCAAACAAGTACAACAAAATACATTGAAGGGCGGTATTTTAGTGACGTCACGTCAGGCATCATCACCTAGTCAAAAACAAGACTTCCTGAATATTCAGCGCGAGTCTTAAAATGTAAAATATAGCTATATGCGGTGGAATCTTTGTAAAATACGCTCAGTAGAAGTCATTTGAAGCCATTTTACAAATTATGAACACAACTTGTCCGGAGACGCCGGTTGTCCTTTAAGGGAAAAGCCGGAAGGAAAATATCACGTTCAAACAACAACAACAACAAACAACAACAACAACAACAACAACAACAACAACAACAACAACAACAATAATAATAATAATAATAATAATAATAATAATAGTAATACATTCGATTTATAAGAGCCTTTCAAAACTCTCAAGGTCAGGTTACAGTCACAGGATTCGTTTTTCTGTAGGTGAGCAGCGGCAGCAACATACACCCTGGATGGTCACAAAGTTTCAATAACACCTTTGCACATGGTAATAAATTAAAACGAAAATAATTTAGTAATAATGAAATCTAGTGTAATTTATAGAGAGCTTTATAGAGCCACATTGCTTCAAAGCACCATACAAAGAGGGTTTACTCACTCTTCACTTTTCATTGTGGAACAACATGACGTTTGTATGAGTCCTTAATGGATAAAGGAAGACAACATTGACGGGAAACATTGTTTAACGCGCACACTAATTAATGACTGGTCTATTGCCGAGAGAAAAGATGCCAAAAAGGCAACGACCAACAAAACAAAACCTTTCTGACAGAAAGGTTTGCAGATACTCGCGAGGCTGCGTAACTACTATTCGCTAGATGGCGCCATTGTTACTCATTTCCCCTTCAAGCTCATAAAGGAAGCTGTTTTTTTCCAGTACAGTAAACTAAAAACTATTGATAAACGACACATGGTTTGTTTCCTTGATTCATTTTTATTATTAATTTAACATTTAAACACAAGAGTGGGTCAAATGGGGCTGTTCTTATTTAATGTGCGACAGGCATAAAATAAAAACAAAATATAAAGGTAAAGGTTGATTGCAGTGTTACTCTCAGAAGAAGTGCTTTTATGAATGGGCATTGTTTATTGCATGCATTGAAACACAAACTAACAAAATATACTAAATGATGTATGATGAATGAGAGATTGAAAAAAAAAATGACTTCACATTCACTCCATGTCCGTTTTATAGTATATCTTGGAATTTTGTTCAACTTAATCCGGTACTTGCATTCATATAATGAATTCATCTCAGGCATTCAAAGCAACATGCCATATTTTTAAAGAGCCTGTAGTACTCCTCTTGAATCTGAAAACAATAACAATGATAGACACAATTATCACCACTATTTTTGCTATTAAATAGGAGAAAAATCATACAGGCGTGTGCCAATATATACAGCAATACTTTACAAGAATGGATTGCCATCATAGTCCCCGGGAATTATTCACTAAATGTCTGAAGCATGTAAATGTGTTTGTCTGAAAAACATGCATTTGTCAATCGATGAGAAGGTTTCTTCAGCCGTCATCTGTACAAATTTGAAGGTTTCGGACGTTTCGCCTCCTATCCAAGAGGCTTACTTATTTTTTGACTCTAACCACCCTTTACAACACAAACAGAACCCTCCAGCATAGGGCTAAACTAATTCCAACTAGCATTGAAGGTCGAGAAAACGAGTCAAAACATATCATGAGAGCACTCACTAACTGTGGGTACCCTCAGTGGTCATTCAACAAATGTCAGAAAGAAAGAATAGGGAATGAAACCAAAAATTCTCAAGATACAAAAAGGAGAGGAGTAGAAGTACCTTACATTGCAGGAGTTTCAGAAAAATTACAAAGAGTCCTTTGGCAACACAAAATGCCTACTTATTTCAAACCGATACACACGTTAAGGCAAAAAATAGTGCATCCAAAAGATAGGCTACCAAATGAAAAACAAAGTAATGTAGTTTATTCAATACATTGTAAGAATGAAAATTGTAAAGAGCAGTACATTGGGGAGACTCAACAAATTCTCAAAAAAAGACTTTATCAACATCGCAGGGATAATACAAGTGGGCCTCAATCGGCAGTACATTTGCACCTAAAAGCTAGCAACCACTCATTTGACGACAATGGGGTTAACATCTTAGCGAAAGAACGTAGATGGTTTGAAAGGGGGGTAAAAGAAGCGATTCTTATAAAACAACAAAATCCTTCATTAAACCGGTCTGGTGGGGTGAGGATCAATTTGGATCGTTCATACAATAGCCTGCTTAGGCAAAACAGGTTAGGCAACATTCGTAATGCTGATGAGGTGATACCGGTGGGAGTGGGGGAAATGGGCCAGTCGTTAGTCAGGAATGTAGGAACAATCAGTGGGGCCACAGGAAGTTGTCCTCTGCTCCCCCCAACCTGAGAGTAGGGACATATCATAGCTGTATCCGGCGCCGCCATGTCTGGACATTAGGGATAAATAAATAGGGCTTATACGACCAGTAAGACTTTAGTTCGCTGACGAAGCCTCTTGGATATGAGGCGCAACGTCCGAAACCTTCAAATTTGTACAGATGACGGCTGAAGAAACCTTCTCATCGATGGACCACTCCTGTACGACTGAGAGCTTACACAGACGTATGCATTTGTCAAGACACTGTAATTTCTATGGTCTGGAGTCAAACTAAGTACGACATGAGATCCTGTTTAATTAGCCTGGATTATGGAAAAATATATTTTCTTTTAAATTAAGAACAAAATTATTCAAAAGATGGTACAGTTGTACCATCTTTTGAGCTTAATTTGTGCCGGTTTGTAGGGTGAAGTGCTACTATGCATTAAAAAAGGCCCTCATAATATTCAAATAGACTATAGGAACACTTGTGATGTTACCTTTCTGGAGAGCACGCAGAGGAAGATGAAGATGAACATGCCCTGGAAGGCGTTGGTGATTGTGAACAGATACGCTGTGAGCGTGCTCTCATAAAAGATGTGCAGAACTCCAAAGGTCCACGTGGCACCCAGCACAAAAAGCAGCGCTACGGCTCCACGGGCACATGACCTACCAGCCCCGACCAACACATTTAAACTGATAAACAAAAACACCTGAAATGGACAATAAAAATCTCATCAAGTATGAATAATCCCACCTGATGTTCTCGTAGTGACTTATTTCAGGCTTCTTCACCACCGTGTGCCTGTACACTTTATAGATGATCACTCCAAAGGCCAGCAGATTTACCTGAGTGGAAATCAAAACAATTGCATCACAATTTCCGTACATGTCTAACCGTGAGCTTGTGTGTTGTTATTTGTTTTATTTTAGTACGTGAACGTCCTTGCTGCTTGCTCAAATAACATACTAGAATGATCAAACAGGCGGGTCCAATGAAGCTCCATATGAAGTGGTTCTCTGTGCTCAGCCAACACCTAAAATATAAAAGCAAGATGTCCCACTTAGCAACCTTGATTAATTGTATTTGGCCTGCCTTTTATCATTGGTCCTCGGCTTCAATCTCTCCAGATGTGAATCAATATAGCCTTTTTTGGCTAAGGACCCCTATTGCCCCAAATGCACGATGAGATGCTCTTTTTCAAAAATAAATCTATTCTTTGTAACAAAAGAAATAAAAAGCAACAGACATGCATCTATTTTTAATATTGTCTTCATACTGCCTGTATTCAAATGCATTAAAACTCATTATTTTGTTCCCCGAACTAAAGGAGTTTCATTTGATTTTTCCTTTAGTATTTATTTGTCATCAAATCAAATAATAAAAAATATATACTCACATTTTATCAGTGCCATAATACTTGGAACCGAGGGTGGCTGAGATGGCCACGACCACTGCCGGGCTTCCATAACCGAAAATGTAAAAGTTACGGTGCAGGAAGCCTTTGTTGTAGATGACGCCAACCACTATTAAGTACAGATGGATGCCTTCGATGCACATCCAAGCAAAGGCCGCCAGGAAGAAATAGTGTAGCAGCCCTGCAATAACTGAGCAAAAGAGCTGCCAGGAAACAAAGAAAGAGAACGAAAGAGATGTAATATTTTATTCGGGAAGGTCATTTGAATGACCTGAAACATATAAACGTGTTGGTGAATGTTGATTTTCATGTTGGTCCCACATATTCCCTGCACCACCACTAAGTAACCGTAAAACTTAAATTATATGGCTATATAATGAGACAATAAAAATGATTCATACATTTTTTAAAGCAATGAATTGATGTTTGGGAATAAAATGTGTTTGCCCAGAGAGTTGCAAGGGAGATTCAATTTTGAATGCGCATTTAAACATGAACGAACAACCTTTCGCGAATCAGCATTAAAAAAACCAACTGTATGCAAATGTCTGTATGTATGTATGTACGTACATACATACATACATACATACATACATACATACATACGTACATACATACATACATACATACATACATACATACATACATACATACATACATACATACATACATACATACATACATACATACACACAAGCCCACCATAGGGCACATAGAAACAAACAACCTTTCGCGCTTACATACGTACATACGTGCGTACTGTTTTTTTTAATGCTGATTCTGAAGTAACACCATATATTGTTTTGTTGCTCTTGGTCGATTCAGAGCTCCTCATGTTCAGTTATTCAACGTCTGTGGTTTCACTCTCAACCGAGCCAATGGTAGTAGAGTCGTTCATTCCCCTGACAGGACTGCATGTATTTTATTCCCTCTCAGAATGTGAGAATGGTCGTCTGCCTCTTTATGTGCAACCTGTGCCTTTTACAAAAATTCAACTGGGGTAGGCTCCTGCTCTACGTGCCCCTGAACAGGATCTGTTGTATGGAAAATAGATGGAAGGATTCTCAAAATGGGGTGCGCGCCGTGCTTCCCACTGGGTACATGAGCACTTTCCATAATGTGCTCAAGATTGAGAAATGGTCAGAGATGGGTATTCTTTCCCTAAGAGGGAACGGTCCGTCCATCCGGCCCGGACGGGTGCCATTTTTTTTAAACGGAGTACAAGAACTTTTGAAAAAACTACAGGGAGAAAATGGTTGCGAACAGCATCAAAACAACATATGTGCTCCATTATTGTGAGACTTTTTATCTTGTTTCAAAACTGACATTCTATATGTTTCAATAGAAGTAGTATTGAATATTTTTAGGGGGGTTTCTTGTTTTGTCATGATTCAGCAGGATGCGTCGCTTACAATGTTTGCGAAAGGCTGGGTTAGAGGCCACCCGAGTTCTAGTTCCTTAGTTACCTTGTGTGTGTACATGTTGATCCCCACCAGGAAGATGAACTCGGCCATGAAGAGACTGCAGCACAGGTTCTTGTGAATGGTGGTCCTGGTGCTCTGGATGTCGCTGAAGAACCAGAAGGTGAAAATGCACATGGACAAACAGATGATGGAGATGATCATCCCCAGCTGAGTGATGCGGGTCAGGACGATTTGGTGGGCCACAAACTGACATATCAAGAGAATTTGAAGGTATGTTAAATCACAGCTGAATATATCTTTTTCCTTTTAATACAAAATGTTTCTTTGGAATAAGCGCAAGTTAAAAAAAAGGCATTTGTCATCAAGGTGAAAATAGGAGGAATCCTATAATGTGGATATTTTGCTGCAATATATTAACCGGCGTTCCAGTACTCCAACTAACAACCCCCCCAAAATGATGTTTGGTCAATGAACATGGCGTTTTGTAAGTTAAAAAAAGAATCCTTACATTGGCTCTTCCTGAGGACATAAGGATGGCAAAATGTGTAAGGTGGTTGCAGGTGCACGTCGTCGCATTGCTACGGACGTGCACGGTCTTGCAGCCGTGCGTGGCCCAGTGACCCTGCAGGCTGTCAGTAGTGTACTCCCAAAAGGCACATTTGGTCACATCGGTTTTGAGGTCGACAGGCTTTGCAGGGGAAAAGGGAACAAATGATCTTGTGAGATGGATATCTGCAATAAATTTGGAACTCAAATCTTTGGACTTACAGTGGAACGAAAAAATAAAACTTTGATCAATTGTCAATGAAATGCAATTGGAAATGGTGGCATCAGTTCAATGATGTTGAAGGTCATGACCTATCTGTAAAATGTGTGCTGTCATCCCCGTATCTCTTGGTTTGGTAATCTCATTAAAACAACTGTCAATTTAATAATAACGAAGTCGGTTTTGAGTCAGAAATAAATATTTTCTTAACAGATTTCTTAACTTTACAAGGGTTTTTCCCTAAAACAAGGATCAGAAGCCTAAAATACCAGTCCGTTTTATTTGTGTTGTCAATTGTCTGAAGAAAAGAATGTTCGGAATTGCCAAACCAGAATACTCATTATGATTTGTTTTATTGTTTGCTATTTATTTAATAAATAAATGTATATGTATCGATCATGTTACCACAGCCTACTGCGGCAAATACAATAGTTTGAATAGTTATCGTCAATGTTAAGCAACATCATCGATATGAATATTTCAATGTGCTTTTGCGCATTTTACACATCATAGGCCGTTTGTGTAAAAGTAATAAATAAATAAACAAACACATATGGATGGACGGACGGACGGACCAGTAGGTAGGTAGTTAGATAGATGGTCAACTTTTTTGTTCAATTCTTCTTTCTTTTATGCGTAGCTTCTTCATTAGAATCCATCTTTTTCTTGCCACAACAAAAGCAAATCTCAGAGTAGTTATAATATGTATTGTTTTTTAGATCCAGTATTTCAAGCTGAATAAAACTCTGCAATGTTTTAGCAAGGTACAGTACAAAGATGCTGACTGCAGCACAATGACCAGAAATGAAGCGGAACTCCCCTCCAGAAAGTTCTGCACTGCATTTTTGCAGAAGCAGCAAATTCAGTGAAAGACAGTGTGTGCGCATTCATCTTTACCTCCACGTGCCTGAGAGTGAAGATGACATGGTCAAGCTGGTAGACGTCAGCAGGTTTGACGGCCACTGCCACCACTTGGGAATTGACAGTGATTTCCTCCGTTTCTAAATAGTGGGAGTCATCTGTGACACCCGGGTCGATGCTCGGCTTTAGGATGTCTCCAATGCTGTCATATCGCACAAACACCACAGACACTCTCTCTGAGGGACAAAAAGATTTGAGCACACCAATGATGATGGTCAAACCTCATCCCTTGGCTATCATTACTGAATGACAAGTAACTTTCACAATACTTTAATTTGCAATGTCTCAGCAGTCAATATCCCAAATATATTTCTTTATTGTCCTTTCAAAATTGATTTTGTACATTTTTTTCATCCCCTCCATACCCATTATTATATTAACATACGAACTGAAATGCTCTTTTGATTTTTATTTCCCCAATACAGGTTCAGATCGCAACTATATCAGATTTATAATTCCCTATAATCAACGGTAACAATTTTACTATTTTAGTGACAATTAGAAATTCTATTTTGAATGCAATGCATCAACAGCAGACCCAAATTCCTTCCCTTTAAGTCACCATAGTCAATGAGACCTTGTTTAAATGTATTTTAAAAAAGTCAACATTTCCTGAAATTCTAGAATATAATTTGTGAAATTATCATTCTTGTCATTTAAGTGATATTAGACTTACCATTATTATCCTCCTTTGATCTCATCTTTGGAGTGAGTGTCATGATATTTCCACCCATGGTGGAAGACAATGTGTCTTTTTTGCGATTGGCATCAAAAGTGACCAGTTTCATTTCTAGGAGAGAAGATTAATAGATGATAAATGATAATCAATGCCAATCAAAGTCTAAATGACAACTTTACCAAGTTGTGTGTCTTTAATTTGAAGTTCATTGGGAGTTTGGAGACTGTGAGCCAAAGCAAGAGCACTTTCTTCTACAGTTTGCAGCAGCTTGGTTACTGTCCGTTCCCGGCGTTCCTCTTCAATCCTGTTCCACGCCACCAGCTCATCATTCTCTACCAAGTTGTTAACAGCTTTTGCTAATTTCTGTTGACCAAAGATTTTTTTCCCTGTGTTATTGCGCCAATAAAACACACGCTTGCCATGAAAAAAAAACATGCAAGATAAGAGGTACCATGGTCAAAAGAGTGAGTGAGAAAGAAATGAGCAAGTGAAGATTACAGTGAGAGTTGAGTGGACAACAGCTTGTTTGGCAGGATGATCATTTTCTCCTGTGGCCAGCAACGATGTAGACCGGCTCAAGGCCTCAACATATGCAATGACTTCCACAGAGGTCAGATCCCCGGACGACTGCTGAGCAATTTCATTCAGCAGGCTGAGGGGCTCAGTCAGGTTACTCATCTAAAAGGGCAGAAAAAAACAGCTAATATTCCATTCAGTAAAAAATGCATTTGCAGTGCAGGAAAAAGAAACACAACAACTAAATAGAAAATGGGCGGGGGTGTTTTTATCAAATTGGTTTTCAGACACGACTTTAAAATCTGATGAACTTTACCATAAATCCTCTGTGAAACAAGAAAGCTGTGTTTTGTTTGACACTGTCAGAGTAATAACCCTTTTTATTAGTGTTGTTCCGATTTACTATAACATCAACCCAAAATGAAAGATGCTTCTTGTAATTACCCATCTTACGTCTAAATAAGGAAAACAAATATCAAAACTGAAAATAGTTTCACAATACAATCTTATGTTACCTTGACCCCAAAAATGTAACAATTTGAACCAAAAGTTTGATTGAAAAAAAAGCGCTAAATTTCACTCAACAGGAATTTAACCAGTCATTTCATACAATGTCAGATTCCCTTAAGTCATAAACTTCCTGCTAAGAATGTTATTGTTTTTAGAGTGCCAAACATTCTGGACCTGTCATGTCTCCAGGAAGGAGTTGTGCAGGTTGGATTACAACTGACGCTTCTCACCCCGGACACAAACTGTTTGACCCTCTGCCCTCAAGCAGGAGTCTACAGTCTATTTGGACAACAACTCACCGCCACATTAACAACTTCTTCCCCTTGGCTAAACAAAAACATAACCTATACCTCACACATACACTTGATGTATACTGCACATGGTTCTGGCTTTTGCACAATTTACTTTACTTCTTTCTCGGTCTCATAGTTTACCTTCATTATGAACTGTTAAGTTTCATGTTAGGGCGGCCCGGTAGTCGAGTGGTTAGCACACCGGCTTCACAGTGCAGAGGTCGCCGGTTCGCGTCCCGGACCGGCCTCCCTGTGTGGAGTTTGCATGTTCTCCCCGGACCCGCGTGGGTTTTCTCCGGGTCCTCCGGTTTCCTCCCACCCTCCAAAAACATGCATGGCAGGCAGGTTGACCACACCAAATTGTCCCTAGGTGTGAGTGTGAGAGTGACTGTTGTATGTCTTTGTGTGCCCTGCGATTGGCTGGCAACCAATTTAGGGTGTCCCCCGCCTCGTGCCCGAAGACAGCTGAGATAGGCTCCAGCAACCCCCGCGACCCTAATAAGGAATAAGCCGTACGGAAAATGAGATGAGATGAGAAGTTTCATGTTGCACCATCCGACAAAAAATAGTTCCCAGCTCTGGATGTACTATGGCAACAAGATTGATTCTTATTCTGATTGATTCTGACATTATCACATCAATTGTGATTGCATACAACATTAATGCTGTATGCCAGTTTTAGGTTCTTCCTTTGCAATTATATGACACTTTTCCTGAAAGGATGATGATGGAGAAGAAGGATATCCACCAGAAGTGAATTAAGGACATCCACCCGAACCACAAAAATAACAAAATGAAACAAAGAAATATATTGGGCAGGTGTTCCTAATCAAGTTTATAGTTTGAGTCATTTTCAACCACAGTACAAAACATTGAATCTCTTAGTTCTTAGTGATTGTCCTGGCGAGTGAGGTCTCCAAACTTTCAGTTTGATGATTCTGTAATTTTTAGCGTGTGACATGCTTTTTGTCACTGACATCAAAAATATTGTTTCATCAGTTCTTCCTTATTACTTTCAATCAAATTAAAGTTGTTGGATGGGAGCGGTGGGCTACTTACATATTCAAGTGTTTCATTGACAGTCTGTGTGATGCACCCAATGTTGTCATGACAGTGTTTTTGGGGATGATCTGAAAAATAACAATTACCAAAAAATCAGCCAAAGCAAAATCCCCTAAAACTTTCATAGCCAACATTTGTTTTCCTGTTTATTTTTTTGCAACATCAATACTTGCCAAGGGTTTATAATGTGAGTTGTAGGCAAAATTTGCAAGTGTGAAAGTGACTGTATATAAACCTAAAAATGAGAGGATAGAGAGAGTGTGTTTATTCTTCCTTCTCATACTGACCTTTACATCTTGCACCTTGCTCTGGATGAAAATGCTTAGTGCCAGAAGTTGGGATGTAATCACGCTGACAAGTGCAATAGAAAGATCCATTGATATTGTGGCAGTGTGAGTTCGGTCCACATGCCTGTCCTGCCTCACATTCATCAATGTCTGAATAATTCACACAAAAATCTTACCTTCAGTTTAAAGCAAACACAATGTGATTAAAGAAAATTGTGCATATGACAGAGCCAAGCGCGTCCAGTAATGTGACGTAAAGACATATCATAACATTTCATCACTGTCCCTGATAACTTCATTTCATTGGAAATATCTGTCGTAATAGTGATGCCTAATAATTCTTGTAGGTGGACGACATGCTTCCAATATGTGTGGGGGCTGATGAGAACCACAGAGTTTGCTTGTGTTTCATATTGAGCCAAAGTTCTAACGTGGCTTCTCAGAGGAAAGGAAAGGAAGAAACACCTCCAATGTGTTTATTCTCCATAGTTCAGTAGAAGAAAAAAAGTTCACACATTCACACCCTGTTCCAACAGCTAACGCTTAACATCTGTTCAACTGCAGTCACACGCGTTGCCTACGCAAATATGTAACTTGTGAATACATTACCATAATGATAAAGGGAATTGCAAATAAAAACATCAATTAGGGTTCTTAACATTTTAATTAATGCTGTTGATAATTTTTGGTATTGCAATTTTGGATGGTAATCACCATAATCTTTCAATGCCATTCTTAAGGTTGATCTATTTTTTTTTTTAAGATTGACATTGCACCTCATAATCTGAATTGCTATACAATAGTATACTGTATATGGTCTTAAAGTCTATTTACATTCCCCATTAAGTTGTTTCCATGTTAGTGTTCCTCTGCCATCTAGGGATGATTATTTGCAGGAACCGATTCTAACGAAAACAGGTTCTGCCCGACACTAATTGACATATGCATAAGCACTTTTACAGCCGCTGCGAATGTGTCTTAAAGCTGTGTTCTATTGTATTCTCTTTTGTGTAGCTCCATCTCATGGAAACATAACAGAACCGCAGCCAGTACTGTATACAGGGTATAGGTAAAAATGCAATATATTCCGTTGTATTCCCTTTAACACTGCAAAATATACTGGATGCATGACTTTATTGCAGTGCACCCTATGTATAAAAACAGTTTTAAAATATGCCATTCATTGAAAGTGTGCATTATACTCTGAAGCGTCAAAAATAAGGTATGCTAATTAGAACTCAAAAATACTCGGTTTTGAGAATAAAATATATTTATTTTATATTAACTAGCATTCATCAACCATTTGGATGTAGCATAAGAGGAGAAGTGCACCATCTTCAAGAGTGTTCTGTGAAGTTCTGATTATCATGCAGACCAACATGTCTTTCATTGATTCAAATTAGTGTTCGAATTGACCATTACCTCTGCATTCAGTGCCATCATTCGTCTGGAACTTGGACTGCCCAGTTGAAATGTAACCAGGCAAACATGTACAGTAGTAACTGCCCATTGTATTGGTGCAGTTGCTTTTGTTTCCGCAGATGTTTGTCACATTCTCACATTCATTGTCATCTGTGGAGAGAAGAAAAGAACACTGTTGTTACCTGGGAAACCATGTTGGCATAATTTGACAGTTAATCACTTGGTCAGACAACTGGCCGATGACAAAAGATGAAGGAAAAAAAATGAAGGACCTAGTTAACATTTCAAGAAAAGCTTGTTTCTTACATAGTTTATCTTTAGTCGACTGATTTTGAATGTGTCATATAGACCAATTCGCAATATTTGGAACTCTCAGCCACATATTACTACTGACCAAGAAATCTACTTGGAAAAGATCGTTGAGAGAGTCTCAAAAGAATGTTATTGGTAATCTAAAAAAATTAAAAAAAATGTGCGAGGGCTTGCACCACCATTTACTGTTGGAATTATTTTGCCATTGTTGCTAGTGTAGTTTGAATGAATGGCGAGCTGAGCACAATACGGCATAAATTCAGTTCATGGTCACAACAGCCCGCTGAGGCATTCAAAACTCAAGATCAATCAGTCATTGCTTTCTTATTTCTAAAAGAGCAAAATAGGCCATCAACCATCATATTAAATTATATATTAAATTAAAAATTAAATTAAAATTGCTTTCAACGTCTGATTCTCTCTGCTATTTTATTATTTATCATTTTACTTATGGTTTTATTGTTATGTGCTGTGTTCTATTGTTTTTATTGTAAAGTGTCCTTGGGTGTTTTGAAAGGCGCTTGAAATAAAATGTATATATATATATATATATATATATATATATATATATATATATATATATATATATATATATATATATATATATATATATATATATACAGTAAAGTCTCGTTATATCGATATCGGATATATCGATAGTCCCGGTTATATCGATACTATTTCTATGCACGCACGGAGAAAATTACATGCAAACAGGGTCGGATATATCGATAGTCCCGGTTATATCGATATTTTTTCGGACTCCCTTGAATATCGATATAACGAGACTTTACTGTATATATATATATATATATATATATATATATATATATATATATATATATATATATATGTATGTATGTATGTATGTATGTATATATATATATATATATATATATATATATATATATATATATATATATATATATATATATATATATATATATATATATATATATATATATGTGTATGTATATGTATACATGTATACATGTATTTGTTAACTGATAGGATCCAGATATTTTTTTAAGTGAATGTAATTAAAAAAAACTATCTGTAGCCAGATGATTTTATTTTCAGGGAACCTCTTTCCGAAATAAAATAGTAATTGAGTATTATTTTTTTTACAAAAAAAAAAAAAGGGACGGTGTGCACTACCCCCATCTGCGGGGGTTTTATTAAATGGTGACTCGGGATTGATATGATATAGTATGTTGTATTCTGAGGTGTTACATTTCCTCCTTTTGGCATTTGGCTCTGGTATATATGATGGATTATTCATCATCCATAAATTGCATTAGTTTACTGTGCACATTTTTTGTTTTGGCTTGAAGGCAAGGATCCATTTTAACCTGACTGGATCTTTCACAGAAATCCATCCATTATCCGAACTACTTATCCTCACGAGATTCTCGGGCGGACTCTAACCTATCATCGCTGTTTTCGGGCAGTATGTGGGGGACACCCTGAACTGGCCAATCAATGGACACACATCGACAACAACAACCATTACCTCCACAACCACACCCTGAGACAATATAGGTTTCAATTTACCTATCATGCATTTTTTATGGAATGTGTGGTTGCTTGCTTAGTTTTAGTTTTGAATACTGTAATAGATTGAACACCCAATCTCTGACTAGAAAAAAAAATCTAATGATACTTAGGTAACCCTTCGTGCCATGAAGTTTACTGGAACTGACCTGTCATGAATTTCCACTGCTGTTTTCACGTGTGTATTGATGACAAATACTGTGCCTTTCCTCTCTTCTGTACTTTGTGCACAAGGGTTGTCCAAGAGGGGATATCCTGCCTTCTCATGAGAGGTGACCAGGACTCAAAGGGGAAATACCTTGCAGCATGCACAGGATGTGCTTGCGGTTACTCTAACACAAGCATCACACCTGCATGCTCACTTTCATGTTTTATCAAAAACATAACAGAACATAACATAACAAAAAATAAAAGCACGCATAATTAATCGATGAGAAGGTTTCTTCAGCCGTCATCTGTACAAAAGTGAAGGTTTCGGACGTTTCGCCTCCTATCCAAGAGGCTTCGTCAGCGAACTAAAGTCTGACTGGTCGTATCGACCCCATTTATATATCCCTAATGTCCAGACCTGGTGGCGCCGGACACAGCTATGATAGGTCCCTACTCTCAGGTTGGGGGGGGGGGGGGGCGCGGGACCCCCCCCTGTGGCCCCACTGATTGTTACTACATTCCTGACTAACGATTGGCCTATTACCCCCACTCCCCCCGGTATCACCTCATCAGCATAACGACCCTCATCAGCATTGCGAAAGTTGCCTAACCTGTTTTGCCTGAGCAGGCTATTGTATGAACGATCCAAATTGAACCACACACCACCAGACCGGTTTAGTGAAGGATTTTGTTGTTTTATAAGAATCGCCTCTTTTACCCCCCTTTCAAACCATCTATGTTCTTTCGCTAAGATTTTAACCTCATTGTCGTCAAATTAGTGGTTAGTAGCTTTTAGGTGCAAATGTACTGCCGATTGAGGCCCACTAGTATTATCCCTGCGATGTTGATAAAGTCTTTTTTTGAGAATTTGTTGAGTCTCCCCAATGTACTGCTCTTTACAATTTTCATTCTTACAATGTATGGAATAAACTACATTACTTTGTTTTTCATTTGGTAGCCTATCTTTTGGATGCACTAATTTTTAGAATTTTAGAATCTTGAGAATTATTGGTTTCGTTCGCTATTCTTTCTTTCTGACATTTGTTGAATGACCACTGAGGGTACCCACAGTTAGTGAGTGCTCTCCTGATATGTTTTGACTCCTTTTCTCTACCTTCAGTGCTAGTTGGTATTAGTTTAGCCCTATGCTGGAGGGTTCTGATAACTCCTAGTTTATGTTGTAAAGGGTGGTTAGAGTCAAAAAGTAAGTATTGGTCAGTGTGCGTAGCCTTCCTGAAGACTTCTGTTTTTAGCGCTCTGTCCTCTTTTATAATTACTTTACAATCCAAGAAGGCTAGTTGGTTCTCTTGAATGTCCTCACGAGTAAATTTAATGTTGAAGTCTACAGAGTTGAGGTGATCTGTGAAGGATTGAATTTCTTGTTTCTTAATTATGACAAAAGTATCGTCCACATATCTAAACCAGTGTCTAGGTTTTGTCCCTGGGAAGGATGTGAGGGCCTGTTTCTCCTTGTCAGGGACAAAACCTAGACACTGGTTTAGATATGTGGACATTAAATTTACTCGTGAGGACATTCAAGAGAACCAACTAGCCTTCTTGGATTGTAAAGTAATTATAAAAGAGGACAGAGCGCTAAAAACAGAAGTCTTTAGGAAGGCTACGCACACTGACCAATACTTACTTTTTGTCTAACCACCTTTTACAACATAAACTAGGAGTTATCAGAACCCTCCAGCATAGGGCTAAACTAATACCAACTAGCACTGAAGGTAGAGAAAAGGAGTCAAAACATATCAGGAGAGCACTCACTAACTGTGGGTACCCTCAGTGGTCATTCAACAAATGTCAGAAAGAAAGAATAGCGAACGAAACCAATAATTCTCAAGATTCTAAAAGGAGAGGAGTAGCAGTACCTTACGTTGCAGGAGTTTCAGAAAAATTACAAAGAGTCCTTTGGCAACATAAAATTCCTACTTATTTCAAACCGATAAACACGTTAAGGCAAAAATTAGTGCATCCAAAAGATAGGCTACCAAATGAAAAACAAAGTAATGTAGTTTATTCCATACATTGTAAGAATGAAAATTGTAAAGAGCAGTACATTGGGGAGACTCAACAAATTCTCAAAAAAAGACTTTATCAACATCGCAGGGATAATACTAGTGGGCCTCAATCGGCAGTACATTTGCACCTAAAAGCTACTAACCACTCATTTGACGACAATGAGGTTAAAATCTTAGCGAAAGAACATAGATGGTTTGAAAGGGGGGTAAAAGAGGCGATTCTTATAAAACAACAAAATCCTTCATTAAACCGGTCTGGTGGTGTGAGGTTCAATTTGGATCGTTCATACAATAGCCTGCTTAGGCAAAACAGGTTAGGCAACATTCGCAATGCTGATGAGGGTCGTTATGCTGATGAGGTGATACCGGGGGGAGTGGGGGTAATAGGCCAATCGTTAGTCAGGAATGTAGTAACAATCAGTGGGGCCACAGGGGGGGGTCCCACGCCCCCCCCCCCCAACCTGAGAGTAGGGACCTATCATAGCTGTGTCCGGCGCCACCAGGTCTGGACATTAGGGATATATAAATGGGGCCGATACGACCAGTCAGACTTTAGTTCGCTGACGAAGCCTCTTGGATAGGAGGCGAAACGTCCGAAACCTTCACTTTTGTACAGATGACGGCTGAAGAAACCTTCTCATCGATGGACCACTCCTGTACGACTGAGAGCTTACACAGACGCACGCATAATTAACTTGTAACAGTTGACTGAATGACTGAACTTGTCATCCTCTTTGTCTCAAAACCGTATGCGCTTATGTAATGGTCAATTGCATTTTCAGCACTGTACAACACTATTGGGCTCCTGTTAGATTTATTATCTTAGCTGTGCCATATTGTTATTATATAATTATATTGCCATTCATCCAAGTCCAAACCTCCACCAATACTGAATTGTTGATAAAACTGAGGGGTGGTTATCACTCTGTTTTACATACTCTACTTATTGTGAAATCTACTATTTCCTCCTATTTGGTAGTTTAAAAGGTTAGCATGAATGTGTCACAAAGGCTTCATTAAACCAAGCTTGTATGATAGAGAAACCATATTCAACCCTTTTTAATGCCCCCATATTGACAAAAATTAGTCAAACTTATTTGAACACACTTTCAACCCATTGAAAAAAAAATATGATTGCAATACACCTCAAAATATGAACTTCCAATGTGGAGTTTCGAACAGAAAATACTTTTGAAGGAACATGTACATGTAAATCAGAATTAGAATAACCATGCCTACTTTTATAACACAAAAGGATTTAATCTCAGGTAACGTAGGCTACACGTGTTCGTCAATAACATTCTACTATCACCAACAAAGATGTGACATATCAGTATCAAGACTTTCTGTAATGCAAGGGTACCATTGTGCAGTCGTGCCACCGTTTTAATGTATGGGTATCATTGTGCAGTAGTGACCTGTAATTATAGTATCACAGTTGCAGTATTAGTAATACCATATTTATACAGTAAATCCTTGCGCACTTTATTTATTTATTCCCTCCTCAAAAATGTGTACTGTGCACTAGTATTTCCACGGTCCCACTGTGCTACTCTTTGTCTGTAGTGCAGTAATTGTATCCTTAATTATAGTTCTTCAATTATAACTTGACATGTATCTAAAAAGTAGTTTGTGCCCGGGAACTGTACAGCCGACCCTAGGAGTTGAATGTGACACAAGAAGGGAAATGATTTTAGGAAAGATTCTCCTCATTTAACAAAATTGTTTGATAGGCTCCCAGAAAACTGGGCAATACAGATTGTATTTTGTTTAACTTCAGTATTAATATATAAAATGGCCACTTTTTGTCATGGAAAAATGACAACTTGTTTAACATATCATCTTCATTATTTCTCACTCCATTTGATAAATGCATTGAAAAGTTCCACAAAGATATTGATGGACATGTCAATTGGTAAAGAATTCTCTGATTTAAAAATCAGAGACCCTACTTGTAGTTTGTTATGGTATTCACAAAATGTTGAAATGTCTGGAAAACATACACACAAGACAATTTACATTGCAAGTACTCAGTGACCATCCGAATATTTTTGTGAATTGATATTTACCATTGCAAAACGTTGTCCCATCTCCGGTATATCCATGGCCACAAAAGCAAGCCTCGTTTGAGCCATTCAAAGCTTTGCACGTTGCGAGTTTGTGGCAAGAATCACAAATGTCAGAGAATCGGCAGGGGTCCATCATACTGGAGAGCCATGCTGCACACACACAACCAAAAAATGGAACCTTTGGAAATATCCAACACTATTTTAGTCCCTTTATTAATATCAAATTCTGTATATTTGTTGATGACAGCAGTCGTGTACTCCTTCAAATATCATGGTCATGTCAACATTGCACCCCATACAACCATATCAAGTTTGCTTGATTCACATACCTGTCAAAAGGATTAGTTTCATTGGTGACCAGAGCGAAGACTCCATCATTGCGTTGGTTCTGAAGCTGCTTTTTAGCAGACTGTTTGCTGTGGGCTGGCTTCTGACGTCGTCCATTTCCTTAAGTCACTTTTCCTGTTTCTCTAAACCTGGCCCTTCCTGTCTTGATCGTTAATCTAACCTCCCCCTTTTTTCCAAAAATATACTAGAAGCACCGTACCTCGAGTACCTAATCCTCACCAAAAAGTGGCATCTTCATTTTATCACACTTAGCATTCACTGTATTATGTTTAGAAGCATTGGTGTTTGTACTTTAAATCTTCTTGTGGTTTGTGTTGCCCTTTGGAAAGCCTCTGTAGCCATTGTTCAATTGTCCAATGAGGTTTTACTCAGGGCACAACTCGAACTATGGCTGGAGTCAAGGATGACCTCCTCCCTTCCGTAGATACGTTCACATAACTCCACTGCTGCCATCTTCAACTACACAGGCCTGCATAAGTTGGTGTCTTGTCATCTTGCTGTATTTTAATGATTTGACAAGATTTTAGGAATCATACTAATAACAGTAAATTATATTGGCTATCATTTTTATTCAAATGAGTATTCTGACATTTTCAATGCATTACTATCGAGAAATAACACTTTTTTTTCTATTATTCACATTAACAGGAGCACAGAGCATTGCATTTATCTGAAAACGAATTACATGAACACGATTGCCACATATTTAGTTGAAGCCAAAGGAAAAATTTACAGCTTTACATGTAGTCATACCGAGCCTCTACTTTGAGTCCGATGAGAACATGAAAAGAAAGAAAGACTGGACTGGTGAGAGAGTCCACATGTGAATCATGCAAGTTATCGTCTGGAGAGTCTGGAGCCGCTACCACCAAACCCGAACAGTTCAAACATGTGTGGGTTAAGGAAAAAGTTCACTTTCTGTGCAGACGGCAATAGAAAAGTGCAAGAATGTTGTGGTGGAAAATACAATTTCCCCTCGAAGGAATTCCACACGTGCTGCTCATTTGGTGGCAAAATGTCACATTTGTCTCGTGATTTATTAGCCTGAGTGCCAAAAAAAGAGTTCAACTGTTATGTTGAAAAGCCTCCCAAAAGTTCTGGCTCATTTAAATTGCATCATTGTTGTTGCAAGATTAAAATCAGATGAGTGGTGGCGAGTGAAAGCTTTAATGGCTTAAATGCTAACAAAACAATGAACTACTTCATAATGTGTTTGCTTTGCGGCGATGAACGAAGGTATATGAAGTTTTGTTTGTTTGTTTTGTTTTGTTTTTTTGTTTTTTTTACCCAGTTACCCCATCGTATGTCAAAGTATGTGAACTCCTTAAAGTTCTTTCTTGGTTTTGGTTGCTCGAGTTCCCCAAGGACTTTTTTTATAGATAACTTATCCAAATAGAAATGTTCTAAGCAATTTAGTTTTTTTCATGCCTTTTTATTGAGAAAATACTGAGACAGGCAACAGATACAGTTGAATCAGATGTTCGAGGTCAGTATTTTTTTTCTCTCATTCAAAGTTAAGAAGGCCCATTTATATACATCTAGCCCATGAATATTAATGCTCCAAATTGTTGTGTCAATGCATCATTTACTTGGTTTACTCATTTACAGGTGAAATGAAATGTGAACCCAGTAAAGACACGTAGCCATTCAGGTGTAACTGAAGTCTTTTTATACCCAATTTTTCACTTACAAACACATTCATTGATGAATAGTATCCATTGGAGAATTTCTTTGTTGACTTTATTGCAATCTGTGGAGGCGGTTTGAATTGCTTAGACAAGGCATGACATTTTACTAAGAGCGGCAGCTGGATTGAATGGCACTATTAGAATTGCTCGGCATTACTGTCCTGGGAAAGAACAAAAAAAAAAACACATTTGAATGACTCGCTCACACTCTCTCCTAAAACGGTAAGGAAGGAAATGATGTTGACTTGAACAAACCTGGACTGATTGCACCCTTCCACGATGCTTTTTCCTCTTCTCGGGAATGCTCACATTGAGTGAGGAGTTTTTAAAAGCTCTCATGGGAGGTTTATTTGCTTCAAAGTTTGTATGCAGGGAAAAAAAGAACACCTGAGTGCGGAGACTTTGCATTCCCTTCCTATTGATATGGAAATTATGACTCAGAAGTGGCAGAATGTTGCTTCAGTTTGACACGCGGCTGCTGTTTAGGCGATATCCAGAATGGAAGTGCAGTGCTCTCTGGGTAATATGTTTTGATACTTGGCACAGGTGATATCGACCTTATAGTCCGTCTGATGGGAGGACTCTTTACTGAGCCACAGATGGACATAACTATCTCTCATTAAACTGGGAGAGCTTTATTATTCCAATACCCAAACTTGAAAAGTGAGCTTGATTGTGTTTTTTCTTGCTTCGGTGTGAGCTGACATCCTGCCTACATTTTCTATTCATTTCCACTTTGACAAGATCTTCAGAACTGTTTGGATGAACAGAAATAGAAAAGTCTCTCAAATGCAGAAAGGGATCTAGATGTGTTATAGGAGTGTGGTGCCTTGAAATAAAAATGCAGTCCATGATTGGATAGCTGTTCAGCGCAGCACTGCAACTCAGTTGTGGAGATGGATTGGATTGGGTTAGATTTGCCTTTATTAGTTTTGCAGTGGAGAAATTTACATTTCACAGTAGCAAAGTGATGGAAGGAATGAAAGTAGAAAAACAAAATACATGAGCTGCTGGAAAGGCAGCCACTCTCGCGGCGCCGTCTTGAAGTCAAAAGAACAAAAAAACTAACGAAACAAATAATATGACAGCACAAAAACACTGAGAGTCATTCATTCTTAAGCACTTTCTGTACATGAAGCAGACCTGACATGCACAACCTGATTGTTCTTGAAGTCGGAACAGAAAAAAAAGAGGCTTTCGGCACTGATGAAATCGGTTTGAAATCAACTTGCACCGAAGATGTTCTGTATTTGGATGATTATAAAGGTCGCTGTTTTCTAATTACCTCCACATGTGTGAATCATTAATTCTGCACAACTGCAATATTTTGTGTCATGATAATTGCAGTCATGTTTTCCCCCCTTTTTTTCTTGTTTGGAAACTACAAGACTACAAGGCGTGACTTTTGTCACAAGATTTTGAGGGGGAGGATGGAGATGAGGATGGGTCTTCGTGACGTGCTATGTTTTTGTCACCAGCCCTGTTAGTTAGATCTAACGTGTTTCTTTCGTGTCTCAGTGACTTAGTATGTTTTTGTACCCAGACCTTTTACGAGTGCTAACGTGTTGCTGCTGTTACTGCCGTGTGTCTCAGTGACTTTACCGGCATGTTTTTTTTTAACCAGTCCTGTTCGGGCTGTGTTGCTATTGTAATGCTTTTTGTGTTGCTGCCGCGTAACAGGCACTGTTTTCAAACAAAAGTTAAGGTATAGTATAGTTATTTTTTCTGTGTACCGTATTTCTCTATAAACATCGCATATTTCAATTTGGGCACATGCGGTTTATTGACAGGTGCGGTTTATGTGTGTACAAAATGTTAAATGTTTTTCCTTCAAAAAGGTACTGGGTGAGGCTAATAATCAAGTGCCCTGTGTAGCCCGGAAATTACTGTATATATTTTTGCTTTTTCACATATTGTTTTGGGGAAATAACAACTGAGTATAGTTTCAAAATAAAAATTCACTGTAAGGGATGTATAATGTACATTGTTTTCTATTCATAAAATATACTACATATATAATAATGCAATATGACCCGTATTTAGGGTAAATTAATGAAAACAATGCTTGATCTTTTGTCATCACAAACTACTGTTTAATAAAATCCGCACCATGACTGTGAGTGTAAATCTAATTGTTTAAAATGTCTTTTTTTTTTTTTACTAAAGCTACAGCTGACTTATCATGTTGCGCTTTGTTTACAGTCATTCATTCTTTTTGTTTCTTTACTATGCTTAGAATATTTTATTTTTTTATCCTTTCACCTCCTACCCCATCCTCTTTCAAATTGCTGCTGTGGACTGCAAATTTCCCCATTGTGGGACGATTAAAGGTTTTCTGATTCTGATTCTGTTCTTAGTTACAATTGCTGTTTGTTCACACATAAACCATCAATTTGTGACATTAATATTCACACTGATGTATGTCCACAGATGTTGTTACATGTTTTGAAGCATATTTCCTTTCTTACTTCTTCCTACAAATAAATCAATGAAGCCCTTTTTCCCCCCAAATGTTATCAACAAATTCAAAACGCTGACTTTAATTTGTACCACACACACACACACACACACACACACACACACACACACACACACACACACACACACACACACACACACACACACACACACACACACACACACACACACGCGCACACACACACACACAAAGGTGGAGTAAAAAAAAAAATTCATTTATACAGATTGAAATTTGAAAGATGACAGTTTCCTCAAAATTGAATTGATAGAATTCATAAATCTCCTTCACACTTGAATGATTCACAAACTCATCTGTCCCGACCAGGATTGAACACAGTTAAATGCTTTTATCCATACTCCTGACTTCTTTGACAGTCATTCCTCCACCCATACATTTTCGGCAAGGAGCCACAAGTGTTGCTGATTGCTCCCCAGCCCACCTCATCCACCGACCTCTTGTTAGTTAAACCACTGGAACAAATTGCACAATGGACCGAGGTTGTGTTCCTTAGACACAGTCCATGGTATCGTATAACATGAGGTAATGACAATGCTAATTTCAAAACAGTTAAACAGAAGATACATTACATTGTCAAAAATACCAGATGACTACTTTATGTAATTTCACCTGTATGCTCATAAGATAATGACTGGCATTTTTTTGTGTGCATGTAGTACAATTCATTGCTCAGACTGAATTACAATATTTATTAAGTGCGCAGACAAATGAAGAACCAGTATTAAGCATATAACACTTTGCATTTGTTAAGTGACAACTTAATTGTTTTGCAATGTAATTATTACATCTCCTGCCTGTTTTTGAAATAATTATTTGTGATGACGTTAAAAACTGCATTGATGTATGACGCATGATGTGTTGTAACCTTTGTTGGGATTGATTTATGCAAACTTAAAGGTGAAGCCAGCGGCACTGTGTACGCCACCTCCCCGTGTGGCCGATTCTGAATTTATAAAATTTCGAGGAGCTTGGTAATGTCATTTGGAGTGCCCTTTTATAGGTTTGGTCACCTGCAGCGCTCCTTGCAAATTGAATAAAGAACTGTAATAGAAAAAAAGGATGTCAGGTGGGCTCCCTGCTTATAAAATCATTAACAGCAGTGTGTCTTTTTTCATAAAGGAGCTCATGTATTCCGAGGAAGAAATGTTATGAAAGTGTAGGGACCAACTCAATTACTTTTTCGTTAGCAGTCACCTCAGAACGATTACAGCACAATTTAACCGTCGAGTGTACATCAGCAGTGGGGGCCAATATGTTTAGTTGTGAAATCCCATGCTTCTGTGTGATTTAAATCCTATTCTACCTACCTATTTAGCAAGCTAGTATTACAAAATGTAGTACACAATATACCCTTCTATCTGTCCTGTGCAGTAATCAATATGCAGGAACCACTAAGAGGAACACAATCTTTTTAGCTCGAGAGACAGTGGTGGATTGTCTGGGCCAGCAAGTCCTTTTCTTCAAACAATGAATTGATGGCGAGTTTTGAATTCCCAAATCCAAGAAAATAGTGACGACAACAAAAATAACTGAAAACATGCTACTAAGGATTAAGCCAATGTTTGAAATAGCGTCTGCCCCATGGCATACAACTTTCACGTCGGGCGTATAACTTTCAATAAATCTCGGCCCGGGTGGCTGACAACTTCCTCAAGAAAAAAAAGTTTTTTTTGTTTTATATTCTTCAAATCAAACGTTTGTTCTATTCAATAACGCAAAAGCTACAACCAAACGGCTACAAGCCATGGACTCCTCTTTCTAAGCGGCTTTCAAAACGCACAAGTACACTTTTCAGTCAGGGTGCCGGTGAATTGACAAACGAACGCTCGTTTGTCAATTTGCATACTCGGCACCGGCACCCAATCAGAAGCCTGCTTCGGACTACACCCTGACTGAAAAGTGTACTTGAGCGTTTTGAAAGCCGCTTAGAGAGAGAGGCGTCCGTGTAGATTTGACCAGAGAATGAAATGCAAAAATTGCATTGTGCACCATGATGACAAACCACAAGTGGAGCAAAATCTTCAGCAAGGGATATTTGCCATAAATTAAACAAGGGAACATTTGTGGTAGGTAGTTCCTTAATTTTAAAAAATCCTCTATGCTTCGCAACAATGTTTTTTTTTTCATTGGTCATCTTATTGTGTTTCAAGTTGTGAAAAGTGGGGTTGGCAACTTTTCAGAGTTGTTTGCCCGGGTGTCCACTAACTTTTTGTCTTGAGTTTCAGACACTGATTAATCATTGTGAAGAACAAGGATAGTTCAAATTGTATTACACATTTTAAAAGGGAGCGTAATGTAGACATGCAAGAATGCCCATTGTTGCAGGCAGGATCAGGGCCTTTAGGCCTTGAGTTGCTTTTGAGCAGGATTCTCTTGGCTATTGTTGATGACACAAATGATGATGGGAAATTTTGTCCAAACTAGTTTGACTCTCGCAGCGTTCCACAATCGAGGTTCCACTCATTTGTGTACAAATTCTTATCCCCTAAAATCTTATTTAATGCGAGGAGGGAAGCTTTGAGACGCAGGGGGTGGTATGGGGCTAAATAACACACCCCCGCCTTGGGTCCCATGCTGATGCCTTTGTTTGGGTCATATCATAATAATAAGACTGCAGCTGGGTCAAATTCAGTCGCTCCCTCTGCAGAACTCCCGGTGTTCTCAGCAGGACTTGGGCAAAGTACAGCGGGAGGTAGAAAACCCTGTTTAATCCCTTCAATGCTTTTCCAAATATCTAGATTTCCTCACTGAATACTGCAACTGGATTTATGATGGCAGTGGTGTGGAGTGTTTTTCATTGGCCAAGTAATTTATTTTTGCTGGCATGGAGATTGAGAGCACTATAAAGTTGGCTGTCAAGTTGGGTTCTTGCACTTTTTTCTGTTTTGCTGTTACATTTGAATGGTCCGCCTCTGTTTTGTAAAATAGACTCGATTTTGGATTGACAATATGACTTGGCATAGAAGAATTGGCCGTCTCAGGCTCAACTCCTGACATGACATTCCAACAGTGTTTTCATTATTTATTGCATCAGACTGATAATATAATATATTGGCAATGGTGGAAATCACTTGTGTGTTATTTACTGTGACGGCTATTTACTGCATACAGGCAATGAATGTGTTATGCATACATTATGCCACATTTTATTTTGCCTGTCTCTTCATTGAAAAACAAATATTTTGCACACTGTCATCTGCTTATTGTGATGTCTAGTGCAGCCAGGCCTACAATTCACAGTGCATACTGCATGTTCCTCTTCATTAGTGCAATGCATATACAGGTATGCATATACAACAAACACATTTATCTGTACAGTACCCCTTTTAATATGACTGAATTTAAAATGTCATTTTTTTAGAAGCTATGCTTGAAGTTCTGTTGAGCCAAACGTACGGATGACCAATCATGCTTCTTTCCTTTTTCACCGGAGACGAGTAGCTGTATATCAAAATGGTTTTGCTGATACATTTCTGCACCTCTGTGTTCCACAATGTGTAAGTAATTAAAAAAATAAATAAATAAATAAATGAACAAATAAATAAACAAATGAACAAATACACAAATCCATACGTAAATAAATAATACACAAATAAATGCATAAATATATAATATAATAAATAAATAAATAAATAAATAACTAAGTACATACATACATACATACATACATACATACATACATACATACATACATACATACATACATACATACATCATAAACAAATAAATCGGAATATTTGGTAGGACTAGGGGATGATGACGTAAAAACATGTTCTGTGATGTTCATTCTTAGATTCATAATAATAATAATGATAATAATAATACATTTCATTTATAAGCGCCTTTCAAAACTCTCAAGGTCACTTTTCAGTCACAGATTGAGTTTTTCTGTGGGTGAGCAGCGGCACCCACACGCGGCAGTGTTTACTCAACCAGGAAGTAACTCAAATAGATAGAAAGCTAGCTAATATATAGCTAATAGCTAGCCAGCTAGATAGCTAGCCAGATAGATAGCTAATAGCTTGCTATATAGCTAATATATAGCCATCTAAACATAATAGATAGCAAATAGATAGCTAGCTACATAGCTAGCTAAATAGCAAATACCTAGCTAGCTAGCTAGATAAATGGCAATGTCTCTTTTTAAATACACAGCATGCACATCATAGCTTGTCCATAAAGATTTAACTGAAATTACTTTATCCCGAACAAAAACAGCAATGGAATCACATTTTTATCAGAAACACTCCAAAGTGGTTTTGATCCCACACCCACCGGCGAACCCTCATTTGAAGGGAACTATCTTCAATTTGACCGCTCACAAAAAAGCTTTGTGAGCTGTCCCCCCAGCCCACGCCCCTTTCAGCCATGTCAGGGACTGTCCTCGAGTAGTCATCCAATCTGCCCTGCTGACATAGAAAAGCACTTTTACTGGTCTTTTTCAAAGATGAATCACAAACCACTGACAGTTGTCATTACGGTCACTTCTTTTACACAAAGAAAAAGAAAAAAACAACCTCACTCTTTCAAAACAGTTCACACAAATGGACTAGGACATCAAAAAGAGCCGTACTAGCTCCAGAGTGATGCTGCTAGCCAAATTGTTTTGGTATCATTATAGTCTTGCATGTCACTGATCGATTATTATTTCATGAAAACCTCAAAATGTTGGGATACATTTGGAATTGCTTTTGAGATATGAGTTTTGGAGAACGTTTTCACAGACCAGAGGTTTTCAAGAAGACTGCAAATCTTTCCTCAATTGTTACCTCCAACCAATCAAAATCATTTGCTCAATGAAATTTAATGTTATTGATATACCACGTTTCACAAAAATGCAACACAATAAAATGCTATAAAAGATTAAAGAAAATATGAAGAATATAAATATTAGTTATTAACATTTACAGCATATGTACTTCCAATACGTCTACAAATATAGATAATTGCAGGGGTTTGGCTTGTAATACATATATGTACTATATTTTGACAGATTATGATTGAAAATATATTATTCTCAGCCTCAGTCAGTGTTGAAACATACATATTAAGCAGTATTCATCGTACCATGTCCCTTAAAGTTATCTCATAAACACAAAGTGAGCTTCTCAATTAAACACTTCATTTTGCGGAATGGGAGAACCAGATGATAAGTAAGCTACATGCTCACCAAGGAGTATTATCACTCAAAGGTCATTCAGGATAGGAGAGGATGAGAAGGCACACCAAGTTGCTTTTTGAAAGACTAAATGTTGCACGGAAATAGACCACTGGGAGACTCAAATGACTCAAAGGGCTATATTGCCGTGCACTTGTGGTCGACGTTATTTATTTATTAATTTGAGCCCTGTCTACTGACACATCTGAGTGGTCTAATTGCTGTGAATTGACACCGGTTCCTCTCCATAATGGGAGCTTGGGAGTCTTTCCTGACCACGGTTCATTCAGCTGCCCCTTGTTGCATCTTAACTGCCCTTAAAATGTCTCATTGCAACGCAGGAACTGAGTGTGCATTGCGGCCAGAGACAGGATTGTCAGTCTTTGTTGACTGTGTCTATTATCCTGACCTCTATTCACATTGGGCTTTTAAGAGTGTCGCTTTCAGCCGCACGGCTAACAATTCCGCCTCCATCCAACGAGTGAACCAGAGATCTCACCCTGTTCCAGCACACTTTACGACTACAAGGCCAGGAAAACAAAATAACACCACTGGAGGTAAGGCTATTTAATGCCTCTTGCAAGTGAAATAACAGTGCTATCTTTATTGTTCAAAGTGGAGCATTTTTTTTCATTTGACTTGTGACTACTACACGGAGAATTTATATTTCTGTTAACAGTTTAGACCCAACGAAACAGACAGTGTTGATCTGGTGCTACTATGAGGCTATAGTGGCCTTGCATGACTCCACTAGTTCGCTCTCTTTTTGTACTGTTGTGGCTTTGTCGTCTTTTATAAATATTCTTTTCCTCACACCAAACAGTGACTACAACAAAAACATGAGCATATTATTATTATTATTATTATTATTATTATTATTATTATTATTATTATTATTATTATTATTATTATTATTGTTCGTGTTGTTATTAGAAATACTACTACTATTACTACTATCCAAGAGGCTTCATCAGCGAAATAAAGTTTTACTGGTCGTATCGGCCCTATTTAGAGTAGGGACCTAACATAGCTGTGTCCGGCGCCGCCATGTCTGGACATTAGGGATAAATAAATAGGGCCGATACGACCAGTAAGACTTTAGTTCGCTGACGAAGCCTCTTGGATAGGAGGCGAAACGTCCGACACCTTCAAAAAAGTACAAATGACGGCTGAAGAAATCTTCTCATCGATGGACCACTCCTGTACGACTGAGAGCTTACACAGACGTACTATTACTACTACTACTACTACTACTAGTACTAATAACAATAATAATAATAATAATAATAAAAATACAGTGATGTTAAAATAATTAGAAAATAATAAGAAAAACAAAATAAATCACAATAATTATTATAATCAACATTATCATCATAGCAAATTAAATCTACGTTTCTCAAAACCATTTTATTTCTAGATTAATGCTGATCCATTGAACACATTTTGAAATAATATTCAAGTTCTGTTTTCACCTTGGAATCCATATCTACAAATACACCCCTGCCAAAGAACAAATAATTAATTCATAATGTCTATATTCATTTAGGATAGAAGATCCCCACGAACGGATGTAGTGCCCTTCAAAACACTTGTGTTATTTCCTTAGACCTTGTAACAGCATTATATTTTTTTCTTTCTTGCTTTGAATTGGGTGAAATGCAGTTTCTATACAGTTTTAAGCAATTGTCTTGAAATAAAAAAATAAAATATAAGATGCAGTTCTAACTAAAATACAAAAAATGTGAACTTTGATTTTCATGAAATATGTAAATTTCAATTAATCAAATGTATTTTTTAATACAAAGTCAACCCATTTTCACCACCATTGTGTATTTTTTTCACATGAAATAAAACATTAGATTTGGGCAACTATGTGACTCACTGTAGTCATATATTGATGCTGGTCACGATTTTTACAAACTAAAGTCCTGCAGTTTCCCTGCGATTAAATTGCTTATGTCAAAGTTGTCATGCTGACAAACAGACTCCAGCTTCACTTATCCTCTTTCTGCCCACTACATCAGATGAAGATGATTGCAGTCTTGGAATCAATGAAACCACTAACCTCTCTGATAATATTCCCTCAAGGGGAGCTGTTGCAAATGTAGCCCAGGCTCACTTTATCCATCAACTGTAATCCATACTGGAACTGTGAATACTTGTGGTCTCACTCTATTGGAGGCGATACTAGAATGATTTTACATGCTTCTCAAAACTGTGCTTCAAGCCAACCAGATGTACCTTTTTTGTATCTTCTAAGTGAAATATTTTAAGTCATGTCAGCGTTATTAGGTGGTTAACTAAAAACAGTTGTTTTGGTGGGACTCTGTATGAGAAAAGTCTTGCAGACCCGCAGATGAGTAACTGCTTTATTGTGCATTATACATCCAAATGTCATGGCACTTTGTGGTCAAGCTTTGTCCTTGTAGGCCAGTGATCATTTTATTTTTGAAGTCACCATGCTGCTTTAGTTGACTGAACACACCAGGCCAAGATGTGTCTTCACATATGAGGTGACTGGTGTACAGCCAAGTTCTAAAGCTTTTACTTTTGGGTAAATCCCCCCCCATCTTCCACCCCCATCTGAGAGCAAGTCACAAAGATTAGTGGTGCATCCATCTTCCATGACCTCATAGGCTAAGGAGGTACGACGTTGCTGTCATGTGATAAATCAGACAATGCTGGGAGAGACTGTCATCCTGATGCTACACTGCTTGGCTCTTTTGTTGAAGGCCTAATGACATGATGCCCAATCACAAGAACCCATTTGTGTCTTGCGTGTGTCAATCTGTTCATCTCAGAGGTACACGTGCTTTTGGTACTGAAAGATTTGGTCTTATTCATGTTTGGAATGTTTTCAGTCAGGAACTATCAAAATCGTTTGTCTAAAAATATTGATTATGCTGTTGGGTATCATACATTGGCTATCTATTATCTATCTATTAGTCGGCTAAGCTAGCTTTCTGTCTGTATTTAATAGTCACATTCAGTGTATTAGCTAGCTAACTATCTAGCTAGCTAGCTATCAGCTATGGATCACTCTAGATGGCCCAGCTATCTAGCTATCTGTTGGCTTTCTATTATCTATCTATTGTCTTATTATTATTATTATTATTATTCTTAATAATAATATTATCATCATCATCATCATCATCATCATGGGATTGGTAAAACCTCAATGCACTGTGTATATTCAACCTGTAATTGAGTGGTAGAGTTATCAGTATAAAAAAATGAATAAATAGATGACTAAAAATAGTGACCATACCTTGGCGAGAGCTTAACAATTTCTCTTCAATTATCAAATGACAGTATTGACAAAAGAAAAAAAATCTGAATACATTAGTCATGAATTCGTCATGAATTATGGCTAAAAGTTTCAACTGTAATCCATTGCCGGTAATGCTCCTTCCTAAATGTTTGCCATTTCCGCAATAGGCTATCAGGGGGATTGGATTTCCCACATTGTAAAATAAAATATTCCTGGAACCACAATTTTATTTGGATCCTAACCAAACTGTAATGGTTCCTTCTTGTCATCCACACCACAAAGTATTGTGCAAATACTATTCTGGCCACCACATGCAAACACACGCAACATGTGAGCAAAATTCCAAGTTATTGGTGGGGGGTCCTCAGCCAGACATTTTCAATCTGATATCTCATACCTTCACAGCCAGTGATGGACATGAACCAAATATGACTGTGAAAATATCAAACACCTTTTTGGAAAGAACACCCAGAAAGTGTCTGTATTGCCTATCCTCAAGGTCCCTCTATTTCCTGGGGTGAATCAAAGAATTCAGTACAACCACCGATACAGTACACAAAATGAACAAACAAAAAATACGTACAAATAAAATCATTCAGATATGACAGTCGCATTTTTCAGACTGCAGAGCCTTTTGGTTCTTTTATTTTGCAAAGCACACTGGACATCATTCCCCTAAAGAAGTGAAATGCCGAAACAGCACGCAGCATGTCAAAAGTGTGAAAGTCGGATGAGAACAAAAAAAAAGTAAAACACACATCATGAAAAAAGCTGCTCTGATGTATCCAGATTGTTGTTAGCATTCAGAAGACACACTTCTGTCACTTTAGCAACACAGTAAGTGTAATCTAACTGTTTCCGCATTCCAATGTTTTTTTTTTTCCTTTTTTTATATTATTAGAATTTGTTATTATTTTCACATCCTCCTTAACCCCCGAAAAAACAAACAAACAAAACAAACAGACAAATATACAAACCAATATATCTACTGGGCGGTCTAATAAAACTCGCTCAAACTCTCCGGCTTTGTGAAGGCATACCTTGTTTAAAATTGACTTAGTCGAAAGTATTCTTCGTAATTACAGTAAAGTCTCGTTATATCGATATCGGTTATATCGATAGTACCGCTTATTACGATACTATTTTCATTTCCCTTGCACATTTCTAGTCTTTTTATGTATATTTAGTACCGTTTAGTACGATACCCGGTTATTACGATAATCCGGTTATTACGGTGCTCCTTTTCATCCCCCGCCGGCCATTTTTGTTGTTTATATCGATATATCCGTCGCGCCATTGGTCAACTTGGTCACGTGTCTTGTTACGTGAGCCGCCATCGGTCGCGCCATTGGTCGACTTGGTCACATGAGCCGCCATCGGTCGCGCTATTGGTCGACTTGGCCGTGTGACTTTGTCACGTGACACGCCATCGGTCGCGCCATTGGTCAACTTGGTCACGTGTCTTGTTACGTGAGCCGCCATCGGTCGCGCCATTGGTTGACTTGGTCACATGAGCCGCCATCGGTCGCGCTATTGGTCGACTTGGCCGTGTGACTTTGTCACGTGACACGCCATCGGTCGCGCCATTGGTCAACTTGGTCACGTGTCTTGGTTACGTGTCACGCCATCAGTCGCGCCATTGGTCGACATGGTCAGGTGACTTGGTGCCCAGCACCCGTGTAGCAGAGCCATTTTCATTTTCAGACGCTAGCTCGTGTGTAGCAGACGAGATTGAAGTGTTTGTGTTAAAAGGTAAAAATGGGAAGCAGAAGAAGATTGATGACTTTTTTAAATTGTATACATAATACAGTAAGATGTAAGCGTTGCAGTTTCCCTGTTGTGTTATGTACATGCCCACTGTACTGTATATGAATGCAATCGTTTTTTGCAACAATGTTTCTTGTCTTGTCTGCTGAAGCGCGATGATTTTGAAAATTATTAACATTCCATACTGTGTATAAAAGGACAGCCGATGTCACTTTTTATTCAAATGCAAATAAAAATGACTTCACGCCAAGACGTCTTGCATTGCTTGTGAATCCAAACAATGGTTTCAGATTCGGATAATATGCTTTCTTGTTACACATCCAGTTATGAATATGTTTCAAATACACTGTAGTTCTGAAGATTAAAGCATACATGTTTACAATCATTAAAGAATTATATGTGCCATTTTGAGGCAACATTGGGGGAACATCTCTCACCCCAAAAAAAAAGGGAGCTAATGGCCAGCTCCGTTTCTTATATGGCGCTTGGCTGCCCTCTTTGGCGACTTTTGTTTAATGCAGTTCGGCGCAGGATCGGATATATCGATAGTCCCGGTTATATCGATATTTTTTCGGACTCCCTTGAATATCGATATAACGAGACTTTACTGTATCTCTCGGCCTGGAATAAAATCTCAGAGCACAGTACGTACAGATGTGTATGTGTTTTTATGACACGTTTCTCTGCTCAATATGATTAATACAATTAATAATAGAGTCCAAAATATCTGTACAATACATGCTTGAAAAAGAAAGAGAATGTCTCATTGCCTCAGGTCAGCTCACGCAACGGGTTGCAACTCTCAAGAGTGTAATTTTAGGCTTTCAACAAGCACATCCCATAGCCCCTAAGGAAATATGTTCTTTTTTTAATGTTCCCTCTTCAAGAGTCTTAAAATGGTTGTTGGCAACTTCAAATAATTATGTGAGATGGTTAAGTCTAAAATAATCAAGGTTATATGGATGATAGTTGTCATTCCTACATCAATGCAAAATTATTCTCTTTAGTTGTTTTTGGTTGAATTAAAAAAAAACACACCCTTTTTTTCATATGAAGGCTGTTTTCCCAGGGATGCCTCCATGTTTTTCTTCTGCCGGAAATACATAGAATATCAAATAAATGCTGGAGAAGCTTAACTGGGGCAATAAAGATGTCTGACTGGGCAATAGACTCTCATATAGGTATTGTGTCATGCCATTCTCATGTTTCCCAACAGTATGGATGTTTCTGTTCATGTGCTGAAACATTTTAAAAGAATATATGGTTCACCACGCCGGTTGCACATGTACCTCACAGTGCAGAGGAGAGTGTCTCTATTGCAGCTTGCAACTTCCTGTACAGAGCTTGCATGCACTCCCCAAGCCTGGATGGGTTTTCTTTGTTGTCCTCTCAGATTGCAAAATTATGCATTGCAGATTAATGGAACTTTAAAATTTCGAGTTGTGATTGTGAGTGCAGATGGTTGTTCATCTACATGTACTCTGCAATTGGCTAGCAATCAGTTTAGGGTGTGTCCCGCTTTCTGTTCAAAAACAATGAGGTCTAACTCCACCCCAGTGAGGATAGGATGTTCAGATATCGGTTGGATGGATGGATGAATATGCATGAGATGTCGTGCACAAGGCACAAAAATGAAGTTGCACGTCTCACTGACACTGTTATCATTCTTTGTTTAAATGACAGCAGAAATATGGGCTTGTATATGTTTTCTGAAAAGCACAAGCTAATTAAATATTCTAATCTTATCATTAGCTCAAGAACCTGGCAAATATAGATGACCATGTGAGGTGTTATCTTTATTGTGGAGGCCACAGTGCTTCTTCAGAAGTAGAACTGGCCTGGTGTTGATAATCCTACAATTTAAGTTGTCAGCCCCTTTTTACGGTGTAGTATGAAGCAGAAGCTGCTCTTTTTCATGCTCTGGTTTACCTTTTACATAATACAGTTTCAAAAGATACTAACTGATTGACCACTTGCATCCCAGTACCATGCTCAGTCTTTTCATGTTATTGCAATTTTAAGATTTTACTTTGAGGTGTGTTGAAAGGGAGGGTATCTGCCCTATGTTTAGCTCAGTCGAGCAGGCCGTGAGGACTTGACTCAGGATACGAGTTTCCTCAAAAGAGACCATAATAGTATGATAGGCCACAAGGGTGAGTGTTGGAAATATGACATTATCAACTTTACTGATCATATCCTAGAGAACTGCTTAATAATATGCTACCAGCGCCTCAGGCAGAATCTGTTTACGGTTGATACAAGCCCAACTGTGTGCATGACCGAGATAACAAAGCAGAAAAGTAGCCATGACAAAAATGGTAAAAAAATAAATGCAGTGATATATAGCATGTGGATTAATCCCCTCTCCCTATTTTTTGACATTCCCTCACTTAATGTATCAATTTATTTTGTGGAATTGCTTGTCTGAAAAAGGGTTTAGACTTACCATGATTCAAATGATCTCTAAAGTGAAAAGTATAAATTGAATTAAAACATATACTCATTGTGTTTATATATATATATATATATATATATATATATATATATATATATATATATATATATATATATATATATATATATATATATATATATATATATATATATATATATATATATATATATATATATATATATCAGTGGCGGTCCGTGCATTTCAGTCCTACTTAGTCCGACTTGAACAAATATCCCTCGTAATGCCATAATTTATGACACAACGGCTGGAGATATCATTTACAAAAGCACACGCACGCAGTACTGGGCGTGGCATCACCTTAATCGTCTACAACACAGGCTATTTTCCGGAGCAATTACACATCAATAAATCTGCATCAGCAATTAGAACTTGTCACTATACGTGATACTTCTGTGTAAGCTTTCAGTCGTACAGGAGTGGTCCATCGATGAGAAGGTTTCTTCAGCCGTCATCTGTACAATTTTGAAGGTTTCGGACGTTTCGCCTCCTATCCAAGAGGCTTCGTCAGCGAACTAAAGTCTGACTGGTCGTATCGGCCCTATTTATATATCCCTAATGTCCAGGCATGGCGGGGCCGGACACAGCTATGATAGGTCACTACTCTCAGGTTGGGGGGAGCAGAGGACCCCTCCCTGTGGCCCCACTGATTGTTCCTACATTCCTGACTAACGACTGGCCTATTTCCCCCACTCCCACCGGTATCACCTCATCAGCATTATAATAATAGGTATCACCTCATCAGCATTATAAAACCTACCATCTGTACTTCTTTGAAGGTGGCGGACGTTTCGCTTCTTATCCAAGAAACTTCATCAGCAAACTAAAGTCTTACTGGTCGTTTAGGCCCTATATATATATATATATATATATATATATATATATATATATATATATATATATATATATATAGGGGCGGCCCGGTAGTCGAGTGGTTAGCACACCGGCTTCACAGTGCAGAGGTCGCCGGTTCGCGTCCCGGTCCGGCCTCCCTGTGTGGAGCTTGCATGTTCTCCCCGGACCCGCGTGGGTTTTCCACACTCCAAAAACATGCATGGCAGGCAGATTGACCACTCCAAATTGTCCCTAGGTGTGAGTGTCAGAGTGACTGTTGTATGTCTTTCTGTGCCCTGCGATTGGCTGGCAACCAATTCAGGGTGTCCCCCGCCTCATGCCCGAAGACAGTTGAGATAGGCTCCAGCAACCCCCGCGACCCTAATGAGGAATAAGCGGTAAGCGGATATATATATATATATATATATATATATATATATATATATATATATATATATATATATATATCCCTACTGTACAGACATGGCGGTGCCGGACTCTGCTATGATAGGTCCCTACTCCCTGCAGCTCCACTGATTGTTCCTATTGTTCTGACTAACGACTGGCCTGATTGCCCCGCTTCCTCCCGTATCACCTCATCAGTATTACTAATCCTATTACTAATCCTAGCTAGCTTTTAGGTGCATATTTACTGCCAATGGAGGCCACTAGTATTATCCCTGCGATGTTGATAAAGTATTTTTTGAGAATTTGTTTAGTCTCCCCAATGTACTGCTCTTTACAATTTTCATTCTTACAATGTATTGAATAAACTACATTACTCTGTTTTTCATTTGGCAGCCTATCTTTTGGATCCACTCATTTTTGCCTTAAAGTGTTTATCTGTTTGAAATAAGTAGGAATTTTGTGTTGCCAAAGGACTCTGTAGTTTTTCAAAAACTCCTGCAATGTAAGGTACTGCTACTCCTCTCCTTTTTGTATCTTCAGAATTTCTGGTTTTATTTCCTATGCTTTCTTTCTGACATTTGTTAAATGACCACTGAAGGTACCCACAGTTTGTGAGTGTTCTCCTGATATGTTTTGACTCCTTTTCTCTAACTTCGACGCTTGTTGGTATTAGTTTAGCCCTATGCTGGAAGGTTCTGATAACTCCTAGTTTGTGTTGTAAAGGGTGGTTAGAATCAAAAAGTAAGTATTGGTCAGTGTGTCAGGCTACGCACACTGACCAATACTTACTTTTTTTCTAGTCGGGGAATCGATGAAGGGGTTGGTCATGCTGCCGGGCACGGACAGGTTGGTCAATGGTGGCGCTCTGCATAAGACTGAGGAAGAACGCAGACGTCGGCAGCCGAGTCGACCATGACGCATCTTCCCGAAGTCCGATCGTGGACATAAGCGATGTCTGATGATGTCCGATCGTGGACATATACGATGTCCGATCATGGGCATAAACGATGCAGCTAGTTGCAGAGTTGCCAGGCGAATTGGACGGTGTTGGCCATCAGGGTGCGGCAGGTTTCACGGTGGGGGCGGGGCGCCCACGGATGGTGGCGGCCCATCGGGAGCTCGGCTTGAGGGGTCTTGCTATGAAGATGCTGGGTTCACGGGCGGCTGGGAAATCAGTTCCTTTCCTTTTGGAGAGTTGATTGGGCTGAGGAGGAGACCTCCTGGCTAGCTCGCCAATAAAGAGTTTGATGTTTCTATTTAATCGTAAGTAGGTTCGTTGTCAGATCTGCCAAGCAAGTGACACGTAGATGTATCCCAGAGCTTGATCATGGCGCGGAGTCGAGCAAGTCGTGCTGTGAAACTCCGTCCAACGCTGTGCGGGTCTCTGCGAGTTGCGTGTGTGTCTGAGTCTGAGTCCGAATGGTTCTACCCTGTGATTCCCCCCAATCTCTCTGTACCACGCTGGATACTTATATACCCTTGGCCTGCGTGGGAATGAGTCAGGCTCACTTGAAAGACATCAAAGATATCAAAGGGTTGAAAGGCGCACTTCCGCGTGATGCCACACACCAAACCTCTCGGTTTGATTGAACTCAGGTTAAGAATAACTAAATTACAAGTATTCGCACCAGACTGCAGAGAGACAAGATGATGACAAGCCGGGAAGTAAAGGTCCTTAATTCCGTTGTGGTTTTATCTGCAGTAACACCACGTCACATGTTTTCCTTTTGTAGCAGTTTGTATTGTAGCAGTAGATGGCGGCACTAAGTGATCACAGTCTTAGTTTTAACTCTTTAACAAGAACTACCGGTATGTATGTGGGTGAAATAATGTTGGCCATATTTAAAGCCATTTGTCATCATTCGTGACCTAATATCATGTTACAAAATTGAATCCTTTGCAGTCTTAAAAAAATGGATGGCTTTATTTCTCTTACATTCACTTTGGGAGTGATCGTGTTGGTTCTTTATTGCACTTGGAGGCATTGCAGCTAAGGGCCCATCATTTATGTTGCTGCTAATATTCAATTTCAGGTTGCAGATGTGGTTACACCCATCCAAAGACGAAATGTCACGGCACACGGTAACTGTTTTTGAAACTGATTGACCTGATCTTCTTTGAATTACCAAGTGTTCTGCTGTAAACCCAGTCGAACGAGATGTACGAACTCTTACTTAGAAAGGCTGTACCAGCATGTATGTTTGTAGTCGACGAAACTCTGAGGTGTTGAGCTACGTTCAAGATTGTTTGGGGGTGTAGGGGCAACACTGTCCTAAGACAACTTTTCCATGATAAAGGACTTCGGAATTAATTATTTTTCAAGGCAGCAGTATAGTAAATATTTTATAAGTCTATTCCACTCCATTTATATTGGTTTGTGACAATCAAGCCATCGGAAAACAGTTTCCAATCAATTATTCACACCTACTCAACAAGCTCATAAAAATTCACGAGTCCAATGGTTGAATGACAAGACACCTCGTAATAAAGGGAAAAAATGTGTTGAACATTTTGTTTTCATAATTAAGTATGCGAAGACCACATGAAATCTGAAGACTTACAGAGGACAATGTGTTTGATAATGACATTGCTAGATTTGGGTACAAGGAGAGCATCAACATGGTGAAGATTTTCCCCATTGGTGGACATACACTTCGGTAATTGCTAATTATGAAATATTCTTGTAGGACGTAGCACCATTGGCTGTTTCCATTATTGCTTATCGCTGATTATATAAAGTTTTCTGACAACAATTCCATTTTGTTCACAGTTTATAAAGATCATGTGAATGTTTCATGTGAATGTTTCATTTATTGTTGGAAAATTTGGAAATACTTTATTCAAGTTTAAATTTGCTATTTAGTGACTTAATTAAATTCATTACATTTGTTAAAAGTAAATAATTAAATTAAGAAAGGGAGATGTAATGATATGAGCAAATCATATTTGCTTGTTCGACTAGTGATATAAGATATATATAGATATATATAGCTAGAGAACAAATGAGCATGCACTGCTGCAAGTCAGTCATAGAGCCTATCAGAGGCACACATGCCTCCAACCAAGACAGCAGTCCTAATGAAGAACTTCAACTCTATCCACAAGTTGTATCATTTACCGAACCCGCTTACACAAAGCAAGACATGGTGTCAGAAGCAGATTTGGCATGATTATGATTGCTGCTGTGAAATGTAAATGTATCCACTGCAAGACTAATAAAGGTAATTCCAATCCAATGCAAGGTTATGCCATTTCCACCATGACGGCGGGGCGAGTGAGAGCATATTATGCTCCTCTCTCAAGCTTTTGCATGCCAGTGACTTTACAATACTAGTTGATCTGCTCATATTAATCACTGGGATATATTGGAAATACATGAAGCACAATTCTGTGTTCTTTGGTTTTACACTCAAGACTGAATCAACAGTACCTCTGCTGGTGTCAGTCTCGGACTGTTCTACCCCCCCACCCAAAATAAATAAATAAATAAATAAATAAATAAATAAAATAAAAAATAAATAAAAAAATACACACCCCAGTGAAACCCCAATTAATGATTAGTCCTTCAAATTTCCTCAACATCTCTATATTCCAGCTCAGGAGTGTTGCAGCAGCTTCGAAGATGTGATGTAAAACCATTAAACCCAACCCAATTTTGTGTAATTACATTTCAATGTTCCTGTGTTTTAAGCATCTTTGGTCCTAGTTTCCTTTTTAACGTTGTTGTCGGTGTTGAACTTTTGACTTTGTTATTAAATTCTAATTATCAAGAACACAGTTTTATGTTCACAGCCGGAAACACATTTTTGATAATGAGGAAGTAATAATAAAGGAGAGCATCAACATGGTGAAGATTTTCCCCATTGGTGGACATACACTTCGGTAATTGCTAATTATGAAATATTCTTGTGGGACGTAGCACCATTGGCTGATTCCATTATTGCTTATCGCTGATTATATAAAGCTTTCTGACAACAATTCCAAACAGTTCCATTTTGTTCATAGTTTATAAATGTCATGTTTCATTTATTGTTGGAAAATTTAGAAATACTTTATTCAAGTTTAAATTTGCTATTTACTGACTTATCGATGAGAAGGTTTCTTCAGCCGTCATCTGTACAAAAGTGAAGGTTTCGGACGTTTCGCCTCCTATCCAAGCGGCTTCGTCAGCGAACTAAAGTCTGACTGGTCGTATCGGCCCTATTTATATATCCCTAATGTCCAGACATGGTGGCGCCGGACACAGCTATGATAGGTCCCTACTCTCAGGTTGGGGGGGCAGAGGACCCCTCCCTGTGGCCCCACTGATTGTTCCTACATTCCTGACTAACGACTGGCCTATTACTCCCACTCCCACCGGTATCACCTCATCAGCATAACGACTCTCATCAGCATTACGAAAGTTGCCTAACCTGTTTTGCCTAAGCAGGCTATTGTATGAACGATCCAAATTGAACCTCACCCCACCAGACCTGTTTAATGAAGGATTTTGTTGTTTTATATGAATCGCTTCTTTTACCCCCCTTTCAAACCATCTATGTTCTTTCGCTAAGATTTTAACCTCATTGTCGTCAAATGAGTGGTTGCTAGCTTTTAGGTGCAAATGTACTGCCGATTGAGGTCCACTTATATTATCCCTGCAATGTTGATAGTCTTTTTTTGAGAATTTGTTGAGTCTCCCCAATGTACTGCTCTTTACAATTTTCATTCTTACAATGTAACGAATATTACAATGTAACAAATAACCTACAATACTTTGCTTTTCATTTGGCAGCCTATCTTTTGGATGCACTAATTTTTGCCTTAACATGTTTATCAGTTTGAAATAAGTAGGAATTTTGTGTTGCCAAAGGACTCTTTGTAGTTTTTCAGAAACTCCTGCAATGTAAGGCACTGCTACTCCTCTCCTTTTTGTATCTTGAGAATTTTTGGTTTTATTCCCTATTCTTTCTTTCTGACATTTGTTGAATGACCACTGAGGGTACCCACAATTAGTGAGTGCTCTCCTGATATGTTTTGACTCCTTTACTCTACCTTCAACGCTTGTTGGTATTAGTTTAGCCCTATGCTGGAGTACGGAAGAGGATTAGGGCCACTGAAGAAAAAAAAAATACGGTTGGCAATATTCTGACTTTAATCTCAGAATTCTGACTTTAAAGTCAGAATTCTGACTTTAATCTCAGAATTCTGACTTTAAAGTCAGAATTCTGACTTTATTCTCAGAATTCTGACTTTAAAGTCAGAATTCTGACTTTATTCTCGGAATTCTGACTTTAAAGTCAGAATTATTTTCGTTCCGACTTTAAAGTCAGAATTCTACGGAGCCCCTAAGGGGACATCGAAGAAAAAAAAAAAAAACTTTGCGAGATCTCGCAAAACTTTGCGTTCCCTCGCAAAACTTTGCGTTCCCTCGCAATACTTTGCGTTCCCTCGCAATACTTTTGCGAGATCTCGCATTCTTTGCGAGATCTCGCATTCTTTGCGAGATCTTGCAAAGAATGCGAGATCTCGCAATCTTTTTTTAAAAAATACGCGTACATGTACTTCCGGTTCATCGTCAGTGTAACCGAAAACAACAAACATGGAGCCTTTTCACCCTTTCGTTCCTTTAATCCAGTTTTACTTTAAAATTGGCTTGAAATACAAAGATATAAAATCCGTTCTTGAGATTAAACACGGCTTACTAATAAGTGAAAGACATTTGAAGCTAGTGGTGAACAAAAGTGGACTATTTCGCCGAAAAACGTTCGATGACTTGGGCGTCTTGGTTGACTTTATTCACAACCAGTTGCAGAATTCCGGACAACTACACGGTTACAGGTGGATGTACAGTAAGTGCAGAGAACATGGGCTTCTTGTCAGGAAAGAGGATGTTCGTCTGGTCCTGAAAGAGTTGGATCCGAGAGGAGTGTCTTTAAGGCAAGCAAGACGTCTGAGACGACGAAACTACTTCTCGAAAGGGCCGAATTTTATTTGGCATATGGATTCATGACAAACTGAAACCGTTTGGAATTTGCATCAATGGGGCTATTGATGGCTTTTCAAGGAAAATAATGTGGCTCAATGCCTACACAACAAGTAGTGACCCGAAGTTAATTGGAGGTTACTACATTGAAGTTGTGCACCGTTTGGGAGGTTGTCCTCGAATCGTTCGAGCTGATTTGGGGACTGAAAATGGTCATGTTAAAGGCTTCCAGCGTTTCCTGGTGCCCATACCGCCAGGCAGCACCCTTGACAGTTACTTGGATGGAGCCAGCACCGCCAATCAAAGAATTGAATATTGGTGGGGGTTTCTTCGCAGCCAATGCATGGAATTCTGGTTATCACTCTTCAAAGACCTCAGAGACAATGGCTTCTTTGATGGTGGATTTCTGGACAAAAGCATCCTGCAATTTTGTTGCATCGGACTTATTCAGGTGAGTTCATATATTCTGTAGCTCCATTTATGAAATATGTATTTTTGTATTTGAGAGGGTGTTGATGGGACACAAAAGAACGTAAATAATCGGATAGTGGAAAGAAGATAGTGGTCTGTGTGTGTGGGGACATAGGGTGAAGGTGAAATGATCAAGGAAAAGATGAAGGAAAAGTGGGGATGGGCAGAGTAGTAAACATGAGTGACGAGTTTAAGGTAGAAAGGAGGGAGCAGGGAGAGAAAAGCAGTCTAATTCTATAATTTCTTGCTCATAAGAGCTGCTATGACTGTGCAACTCTTCCTAAATCTGTCTGTATATCACACCAAATCCAGCAGGCATTTAAACAACTTCTTCCCTCAAGCAATTAACTCTCTAAAAAGTAACCCCAATAGAACTGTATAGTGCCTCCATTTTTTGATGAGACTAGTGCAGCTACAGGAGACAATTTCCTTGTGTGTACTACATACTTGGCAAAAAAAGATGATTCTGATTCTGATATTATTCTCAACAGGATGAGTTGGATGATACTGCCCGTGTTTGGAACAGCCATCTCATCAGGCCCTCAAAGAACATAAATGTCCCCAGTGGTCGGCCCAACGTGATGTATTCTTTACCTGAACTTTATGGCACAAGGGACTTCCTCTCCACAGTTGACAATGAACAAGTTCAACTATGCAAAAGCCAGTGTGTCTTCCGTTTAACTATGCCTTGTGATCCGGATGTATTTGTATTGTGTGCTTCCTTAATGGCCCAGTCTGGTCTGATGCCACCAAAAGAGCCGTATCAGGCTGTGAACTTGTACTTGCACCTCAGAGAGGCCCTTACTGCAATTCTAAATTAGAAGCATAATGTTTTCAGGGGTCAGAGACAATAACCTTTGGTGAAAGCATTTTTGTTTCCGTATACCAGTCATACTGGAATTATATTACATTAAAATTTAAACATGAATTACTCAAAGCAATAACCATATATTTTTTGGTGTGTGTTTGGGTGAAACCATTTTATGGCTCCTCAACTGGTTCGAAGTAACATTTAATGAAGGCTGAATCCGACGACCATTGCCATTTCTTCAACCCTTTGTTCATAATTTCTTTTATCACTTCACTTTAAATGGATTATTGGGATACATTTGAGGACGAATAATATATAGCAATCACAATTTAAATCATTTTTTTGTCTGCTGTTTTTGTTACTGTATAAGGAAAGCATATTTGATCAATATGAAATGTTCATTTGTCAAATCATTCTGGGTGTCAATAAATATACTGTCTTGGTTGCTGATTTTAACCACAAATACTTAACCAATGTGGATCTGAATAGTATTCCTGCACCCCAGTACACAATCACTTGCCTGTAAATGATAACATAATTGTCACTCTTCAATTTCGTCAGCAGGTGGTGTCTTGTGTTTAAAAAAAACATGAATTATTTGGAACAAATTTTATTAACATTGACAAATTGGTATGAACAGCAATCACAAACATATAAATGGAATACAATATCAAGTACAAAAAGAATTGCTTTTGTTTGAACAGTGCAAATATTTGCAACATTACATGACATATCAACTTCAAACCTTTAGGTCAAACTGAAAGTGGCACCATATCCGAAACCATTAGGAGAATAAGTGATATGGAAAATTGAATGAATGAATAATAACCATGAAATCAATTGTAGACACAAAAGGAAAATACAACTGTAGACTGCCCTACGCAAGGTTGACCATGACAGATGTTTTACATCTCAAAGTACAAATAATGAAATGCTCCTAAACTGATGTGTGTGCATGTGTGTGTAGACATAAGAGAGTCAATCAATCAATTGCGCACTTTCTCCCACCATGTTGGTGACAGATGAATGAGCTTCACTGCATTCATCCAAATGAGATGTTGGAGTATTTTCTTTTGTGCCAATGTAAAATCTTAACAGTTTCAATTTGTTTTTTTCATAGAGTCTGCCAATTGTTTCATCTAAAGCAATGTGGTTTCTTTTGAAATCACAGACCTCAAAAGTAAAGTCTTCAACAGGTCCTTTGGTTTAGCTTCCATCTGGGAAAAATAGCCCTTTTTCCCAGCTCCAAAATTTGAGCGACAGTTGCTGTTTTTTTCCAGGATGGCATACCTTGTTCCTCCACTTTTGCTTGTCCTCACTTGATGGTAATCGTTGCCATAAATCTTCCTTTGAGTCTTTTCTGCAGAAACATTGTTATGTCTTGCCATCCCATCAACATGGTTTTGGAGTACTCCCGAAGTCTCAGCCATTACACCTTTTTTCCTTGATCTTATTTTGCCTCTTAATTTTTGTAGGAGCAGTTCATTATCACCACTGGACATTTTCTGATGACAAAAGCAAAGGACAGCTATTCGATCACCATAAGAAGTGATATATTTGCCCATTTGCTCTTCGGTCATCATAGCAATTACTGCCATGTCAACCTGCAAAGATAAATTGTGAGAATAAATACTTGACATGTTTATTTAATTATCAATAACTTTTAATACATTTAACATATTCACATGAGTGATGGGACACTACAGTCATCATTATTTGTATTCAGTATTACACGAGAATAGTATATTAGGTAGCGGCAGCCCAATTACTAACTGTAATATCGATTTTAAATTGTGTTAATAACCTCATTATTAAAATAGAATTAACAGTACAGGTAGAGTAGATAGAAATGTTAGCTTCACTTTCACTTTATTGACCTACTACCAATACTACTTCGAAAAAAAATGTCCATGTTTCTCTTGTTTTGCTTATTACATCAGACTTTGTAGCTGTATGCCCACCTTGTCGCTTTTCATACGTGCAATGTCCACGTGAGGGACGTTTCTTGACTGCAAGAAGTGTTCCAAGTCTTCCTCCATGATGCGCCGAGTTGTTGCCTTCTCTCAATAAGCAGCGCGCGCGACCGTCTACCTGAGCCAAGCTGACCCGGAAGTACAGGAACGCACATTTTTTTAAAAAAGATTGCGAGATCTCGCAATCTTTGCGAGAGAATGCAAAGTATTGCGAGGGAACGCAAAGTATTGCGAGGGAACGCAAAGTTTTGCGAGGGAACGCAAACTTTTGCGAGGGAACGCAAACTTTTGCGAGGGAACGCAAAGTTTTGCGAGGGAACGCAAAGTTTTGCGAGATCTCGCAAAGTTTTTTTTTTTTTTCTTCGATGTCCCCTTAGGGGCTCCGTAGTACTGCCTTCTCCGTAGTACGGAGCCCGTAAGGGGACATCGAAGAAAAAAAAAAAAAACTTTGCGAGATCTCGCAAAACTTTGCGTTCCCTCGCAAAACTTTGCGTTCCCTCGCAATACTTTGCATTCCCTCGCAAAACTTTGCGTTCCCTCGCAAAACTTTGCGTTCCCTCGCAATACTTTGCGTTCTCTCGCAAAGATTGCGAGATCTCGCAATCTTTTTTAAAAAAATGTGCGTTCCTGTACTTCCGGGTCAGCTTGGCTCAGGTAGACGGTCGCGCGCGCTGCTTATTGAGAGAAGGCAACGACTCGGCGCATCATGGAGGAAGACTTGGAACACTTCTTGCAGTCAAGAAACGTCCCTCACGTGGACATTGCACGTATGAAAAGCGACAAGGTGGGCATACAGCTACAAAGTCTGATGTAATAAGCAAAACAAGAGAAACATGGACATTTTTTTTCGAAGTAGTATTGGTAGTAGGTCAATAAAGTGAAAGTGAAGCTAACATTTCTATCTACTCTACCTGTACTGTTAATTCTATTTTAATAATGAGGTTATTAACACAATTTAAAATCGATATTACAGTTAGTAATTGGGCTGCCGCTACCTAATATACTATTCTCGTGTAATACTGAATACAAATAATGATGACTGTAGTGTCCCATCACTCATGTGAATATGTTAAATGTATTAAAAGTTATTGATAATTAAATAAACATGTCAAGTATTTATTCTCACAATTTATCTTTGCAGGTTGACATGGCAGTAATTGCTATGATGACCGAAGAGCAAATGGGCAAATATATCACTTCTTATGGTGATCGAATAGCTGTCCTTTGCTTTTGTCATCAGAAAATGTCCAGTGGTGATAATGAACTGCTCCTCCAAAAATTAAGAGGCAAAATAAGATCAAGGAAAAAAGGTGTACTGGCTGAGACTTCGGGAGTACTCCAAAACCATGTTGATGGGATGGCAAGACATAACAATGTTTCTGCAGAAAAGACTCAAAGGAAGATTTATGGCAACGATTACCATCAAGTGAGGACAAGCAAAAGTGGAGGAACAAGGTATGCCATCCTGGAAAAAAACAGCAACTGTCGCTCAAATTTTGGAGCTGGGAAAAAGGGCTATTTTTCCCAGATGGAAGCTAAACCAAAGGACCTGTTGAAGACTTTACTTTTGAGGTCTGTGATTTCAAAAGAAACCACATTGCTTTAGATGAAACAATTGGCAGACTCTATGAAAAAAACAAATTGAAACTGTTAAGATTTTACATTGGCACAAAAGAAAATACTCCAACATCTCATTTGGATGAATGCAGTGAAGCTCATTCATCTGTCACCAACATGGTGGGAGAAAGTGCGCAATTGATTGATTGACTCTCTTATGTCTACACACACATGCACACACATCAGTTTAGGAGCATTTCATTATTTGTACTTTGAGATGTAAAACATCTGTCATGGTCAACCTTGCGTAGGGCAGTCTACAGTTGTATTTTCCTTTTGTGTCTACAATTGATTTCATGGTTATTATTCATTCATTCAATTTTCCATATCACTTATTCTCCTAATGGTTTCGGATATGGTGCCACTTTCAGTTTGACCTAAAGGTTTGAAGTTGATATGTCATGTAATGTTGCAAATATTTGCACTGTTCAAACAAAAGCAATTCTTTTTGTACTTGATATTGTATTCCATTTATATGTTTGTGATTGCTGTTCATACCAATTTGTCAATGTTAATAAAATTTGTTCCAAATAATTCATGTTTTTTTTAAACACAAGACACCACCTGCTGACGAAATTGAAGAGTGACAATTATGTTATCATTTACAGGCAAGTGATTGTGTACTGGGGTGCAGGAATACTATTCAGATCCACATTGGTTAAGTATTTGTGGTTAAAATCAGCAACCAAGACAGTATATTTATTGACACCCAGAATGATTTGACAAATGAACATTTCATATTGATCAAATATGCTTTCCTTATACAGTAACAAAAACAGCAGACAAAAAAATGATTTAAATTGTGATTGCTATATATTATTCGTCCTCAAATGTATCCCAATAATCCATTTAAAGTGAAGTGATAAAAGAAATTATGAACAAAGGGTTGAAGAAATGGCAATGGTCGTCGGATTCAGCCTTCATTAAATGTTACTTCGAACCAGTTGAGGAGCCATAAAATGGTTTCACCCAAACACACACCAAAAAATATATGGTTATTGCTTTGAGTAATTCATGTTTAAATTTTAATGTAATATAATTCCAGTATGACTGGTATACGGAAACAAAAATGCTTTCACCAAAGGTTATTGTCTCTGACCCCTGAAAACATTATGCTTCTAATTTAGAATTGCAGTAAGGGCCTCTCTGAGGTGCAAGTACAAGTTCACAGCCTGATACGGCTCTTTTGGTGGCATCAGACCAGACTGGGCCATTAAGGAAGCACACAATACAAATACATCCGGATCACAAGGCATAGTTAAACGGAAGACACACTGGCTTTTGCATAGTTGAACTTGTTCATTGTCAACTGTGGAGAGGAAGTCCCTTGTGCCATAAAGTTCAGGTAAAGAATACATCACGTTGGGCCGACCACTGGGGACATTTATGTTCTTTGAGGGCCTGATGAGATGGCTGTTCCAAACACGGGCAGTATCATCCAACTCATCCTGTTGAGAATAATATCAGAATCAGAATCATCTTTTTTTGCCAAGTATGTAGTACACACAAGGAAATTGTCTCCTGTAGCTGCACTAGTCTCATCAAAAAATGGAGGCACTATACAGTTCTATTGGGGTTACTTTTTAGAGAGTTAATTGCTTGAGGGAAGAAGTTGTTTAAATGCCTGCTGGATTTGGTGTGATATACAGACAGATTTAGGAAGAGTTGCACAGTCATAGCAGCTCTTATGAGCAAGAAATTATAGAATTAGACTGCTTTTCTCTCCCTGCTCCCTCCTTTCTACCTTAAACTCGTCACTCATGTTTACTACTCTGCCCATCCCCACTTTTCCTTCATCTTTTCCTTGATCATTTCACCTTCACCCTATGTCCCCACACACACAGACCACTATCTTCTTTCCACTATCCGATTATTTACCTTCTTTTGTGTCCCATCAACACCCTCTCAAATACAAAAATACATATTTCATAAATGGAGCTACAGAATATATGAACTCACCTGAATAAGTCCGATGCAACAAAATTGCAGGATGCTTTTGTCCAGAAATCCACCATCAAAGAAGCCATTGTCTCTGAGGTCTTTGAAGAGTGATAACCAGAATTCCATGCATTGGCTGCGAAGAAACCCCCACCAATATTCAATTCTTTGATTGGCGGTGCTGGCTCCATCCAAGTAACTGTCAAGGGTGCTGCCTGGCGGTATGGGCACCAGGAAACGCTGGAAGCCTTTAACATGACCATTTTCAGTCCCCAAATCAGCTCGAACGATTCGAGGACAACCTCCCAAACGGTGCACAACTTCAATGTAGTAACCTCCAATTAACTTCGGGTCACTACTTGTTGTGTAGGCATTGAGCCACATTATTTTCCTTGAAAAGCCATCAATAGCCCCATTGATGCAAATTCCAAACGGTTTCAGTTTGTCATGAATCCATATGCCAAATAAAATTCGGCCCTTTCGAGAAGTAGTTTCGTCGTCTCAGACGTCTTGCTTGCCTTAAAGACACTCCTCTCGGATCCAACTCTTTCAGGACCAGACGAACATCCTCTTTCCTGACAAGAAGCCCATGTTCTCTGCACTTACTGTACATCCACCTGTAACCGTGTAGTTGTCCGGAATTCTGCAACTGGTTGTGAATAAAGTCAACCAAGACGCCCAAGTCATCGAACGTTTTTCGGCGAAATAGTCCACTTTTGTTCACCACTAGCTTCAAATGTCTTTCACTTATTAGTAAGCCGTGTTTAATCTCAAGAACGGATTTTATATCTTTGTATTTCAAGCCAATTTTAAAGTAAAACTGGATTAAAGGAACGAAAGGGTGAAAAGGCTCCATGTTTGTTGTTTTCGGTTACACTGACGATGAACCGGAAGTACATGTACGCGTATTTTTTAAAAAAAGATTGCGAGATCTCGCATTCTTTGCAAGATCTCGCAAAGAATGCGAGATCTCGCAAAGAATGCGAGATCTCGCAAAAGTATTGCGAGGGAACGCAAAGTATTGCGAGGGAACGCAAAGTTTTGCGAGGGAACGCAAAGTTTTGCGAGATCTCGCAAAGTTTTTTTTTTTTTTCTTCGATGTCCCCTTAGGGGCTCCGTACTTCCGTACTGGAGGGTTCTGATAACTCCTAGTTTATGTTGTAAAGGGTGGTTAGAGTGAAAAAGTAAGTATTGGTCAGTGTGCGTAGCCTTCCTAAAGACTTCTGTTTTTAGCACTCTGTCCTCTTTTATAATTACTTTACAATCCAAGAAGGCTAGTTGGTTCTCTTGAATGTCCTCACAAGTAAATTTAATGTTGAAGTCTACAGAGTTGAGGTGATCTGAGAAGGATTGAATTTCTTGTTTCTTAATTATGACAAAAGTATCGTCCACATATCTAAACCAGTGTCTAGGTTTTGTCCCTGGGAAGGATGTGAGGGCCTGTTTCTCCATCTCTTCCATGTAAAGATTAGCCACTATGGGTGAAACTGGTGAGCCCATAGCACAACCATGAATTTGTTTATAAAATTTTTCCCGAAATTGAAAATACGTAGTATTAAGGCAGATTTCTAATAATTGGCAGATGTGATCCGGTTTAAGTTTGGTTCTTTCATGCAGAGAAACATCCGCCAGCAGCCTCGTCCTCACCACTGAGACTGCTGCTGGGGTTGGGACAGATGTAAAGAGAGAAGTCACATCGTGTGATGCCAAAGTTTCCTCAGGTTCCAATATGAGGTCTTTGATCCTCTCTACAAACCCTGTGGTGTTCTCTACGTGATATTCTGTGTTACCAACCAACGGAGCTAAAATAGTTTTTAAATATTTGGCTACATTGTATGTAGATGAGTCAATGCTACAAACAATGGGTCTGAGGGGGAACCCTTCTTTATGTATTTTTGGCAGGCCATAGATACATGGCGTGGCCTCTCCCGGGTATAATCTAAAATACATTTTTACTATATTTACTGACTTAATTAAATTCATTACATTTGTTAAAAGTAAAGAATTAAATTCAAGCCTTTCCTCAGTCAATGTTGCAAGAGATAATGGCATGTTGAAAATAAATGAGCCCAATCATAATCATGCCAAATCTGCCAGCGTGGACCTTCTTGTGACAACCATGAATCATTCCGTAATCCAGTGGGATATGTTATTTGCAGCGCCTCAGGATTGGTTATAGCAAGTTGAGTGGAGACACCCTGAGAATCACCTGCTATAATACACTGTCGCTAATTGCTAATTATGAAATACTCTGATGGGCCGTACCACCATTAGCTGATTCCATTATTGTTCATCGCTGTTTATATAAAGATTTCTGACCGCAATTCCATTGTTCACAGCCTATACGGTTTTCTGTACCTTTCAGCAATAACAATTCTGTTTTATTCACCCAATACGGTGTAGCCTTTGGCTATAATCATCACTATGTGTATACAGCTCTCATCATAGTCAGCACGCCTCGAATGCACACAAACAAAGCTTTTACAGGACTGTTTTCAGCCATTTTGCAGTCTTAATTGAATTTAAACGGTTGTTTCCTTAGAGGGCCATAAAGTCTCTAAAGTAAGCCATAACATCAGGAGTCTTTAAAACAGTCAAGGAAACATAACAACAAATCTCCGAATTGCTCAACTGTAAGACATAATTGTTATTGTCACTTCAAAACTCTCAAGCAAAGCGATTTGGCATTAAAAGAAGACACGGCCAAAGCAAATACATGGATGAACACAGCTCCTTTGTGCTCATGCAATTAGTGAATGGTCAGCCTTTCTCTTGATTGAAGGACATTGGCGATATTGGCAGAACAGCACAACAACAATACAGCTCCAAACCATCACTGATCATACTTTTAGCTTTTAGATCAGTCAAAAGCCACTGTGAAAGGCCCTTCCGTCATTGATTTTGCACCAGATGCCCTACAGCACATCAGTTTTTCTTTCTTCACCACCCCTGACAGAGACTGTCGTCAATAACTCTAAATCTGCAATTGGTTTCCATCTGCTTGTAGCTCTTTACACATTACACGCTCATGTAAAAGTCATTTATTCATTTTCTGTATGTAGGGGAACAAATCAATAAGAGCCATGTGGGAGGGAGAGATATATGTGTGTTAGAAAATGTCAGTCGGTATATCTCAACAACTTTAGACAAACATAATTTATCAGTGTATGGGGAAATTAGTGTACAGTATATCCAACATTTGAATCCATGTGGAAAAATATTGAGATGCCCACGATTATATTAAAAAAAACAAGGTAGACACCAGGGAAACATTATGAAAGGATCATTGTAACACCTGGCAGGTGATGTCACAACATTGCAGTTCTGATGTGAGATTGTGAGCGATTTCAAGCGCAAGCATAAAGATATAAACAGTGGCACTCATTTATTAAAATGCGGTCTTCCACTATAACCTGTACTGGTTTTGTAAGAAGTGTGAAAATAAATTCAATTTTGGAAAGTGACTACCTCATGGTGGAACACCAGGTTGCATGCAGTTTCTTTGCCAAGAAAATTAATGAAACAAAATTCATCTTTTTTACACACACACACACACACACACACACACACACACACACACACACACACACACACACACACACACACACACACACACGCACACGCACACGCACACACACATGCACACACACACAGCAAAAAAATACTGATATTGTTCTTGACAAAAGTGAATTTCAGTGGTTTGCAGCCCTGTCTTTGTAAATATTTTGTCATGCAGCATCCCTGATGGCATAGCCCTTAAACTCATATCCTCTATACACTCCAAGTGGACCAGTGTAAATTCTACTTATTGGCTAAAAGTTGTACATTGACAATTGCAAAGGAGACAGGACCCCATACAGTAAATCATTGCCGGAGGCCTTCTGCTCATCATCAGGTCCACCCAGAGCCAGTGTGGTAGCTTTTTGAGCATGAGCTGGAGTAGCAGCTGGCGGTGCCTGGACAGAAAGAGATGAGAATTAAACAGCTGAGAAAGAACACAAAAAATGATTCAACTAGAGCTGGAGGCTAATGCAACACTGTCATGGCATCGAAGAAGAAGAGATGATCATTTAATCGTTCCACTGAAATAGCTGTCTTTTTTGTTGAATCACTTCTGGTGAAACATCCATAATCCAATACACATGTATCAAAGGGGAGACATTTCAAAGTTATGGAGGTGTAAAAATCATTTTTTCTAGTGCATGGGAGTTAAGTCCTTTGCTGAGAAAATAACGTCGGCAGAATATACCGATATTTATATTAACCGTGTCATTTCGGTTTACACTGACAATGTGAATAGTTGACTGTTTCAATATTTTCCCTGAGATGGACCGCTGAACAATACAGGCTGAATTTTGCTTCTCTCACAGAGCTGGAAGATACTCCAGTCACTTCTGTCCTCTAGATCTCATGACATTTTTCCTCAATACCATTACCAATGCAAGTGTGGTGTCACGAAAACACTCTAAGGTGAATAGGGGTGTTGATATACTTCTCTGAGGACAGTGTTTTAAACCTTGGATTTTTGTGCCACTTTAGAAATTGATTTCTCACAAAAGGTTCATCAACTTCTGAACTGTATAATTTCAAAAGAAAAAAAGCCTCTTGAGGACGAATAGCTCCACCCAGTAGGGTCTTGAGAAGTTATCTGACCAGCACTTTGCCACCAAATGGTTGAGCCATACTTGACTTAGTTAATCTTTGCTTTCAGCCTTGTAGATCGCAGCCTTGCCATGTCAATAAAATATGCCTGACTGTAATAGCCTTGCAGCGCTGGTAAATGTCATGCCATTCTCCCCTGTGTGGGAAGAATTGCAGGTATGGTGGTTGTCATGGAAGCTGCTAACTGACGGGAGGCCAGGTATTTTGACAATGGCAAACAGTTCAACTTATTTATTTATTTATCAATCTATTTTTTTTATGTGGGCCGCAAGGGTGGGGATGTGGGAGGCTTTGTGTTCTAGAGAAAGTGATTTGGGAGTCGTTGACACAGACTGCTAAAATAAATAGATGAGAAGCCATCATGACAGGTGAATATAGTTGTCATCATGCCAAATGACACGACAATAATAATAAAAATAATTTTAAAATAATAATAATAATAATTACAATCATCATCATCATCATCATTAGTATTTAACCGTACCCATCCCAATAATAATAATAATAAAATATGTATTATTATTATTATTATTATTATTATTATTATTATTATTGGGCTGGGTCAGGGTAAATTTAAAAACTAAACTTTAATCATCTCAAAAACCTGATCGGGCTTTTTTTGTAATTAGCATCAAAATTAGCTTGAGGAATACATGTTGTCATCTATGATAATTCGCTTCAAATTTAATCTTCTTAAAATATGATCCCCCCCGCCAGGTTTGTGGGCAACAAAGTAAAATCATTCATTCACAAATCTAGGCATAGCCAAGCATGAAACAAGTTTTCATTGATTGTGCAGTCGAGCGATGTTTGCAAAACATCAGATTAACTGCATATTGAAAAATCAAACTGTTGTCTGACAGCAAGACTCATGATTTTGACAGGAGTTGGCCTATCGACACTGCGCATGAGATAATGAAATGGTGATGTTGATATTTTGTGTGAATCCAAACTGAGCTGGCTTTACGAATTTATGCTTAGATGAGTGTCTTCATAATTTACAAACATTTCATTTCTATTTAAAATAAAATAAAAACCCTCAGGTTATAAACAATTCATTACAAAGATGAGAATATGGTCTTTTGGAGATAAGTTGCTCGCGCTGTTTAGTTGTCATGGTACATTGTGCGGTACTTCCATTGTGCTGTTGTATTTGAATAATGTACAGAGGTCGATAAAGAGACCGACGTGACCTTAGTTTCAAGATCCCAATGAGTAAATATTTTTACTCTGACGGCCATTCATCATATCACAGCATGATTTCCTAACCACGCTAAAGTGTCCCATAGGTGATTTCTCTTTGTTGCCAACCGTCCAGAATGTTGAATACAAATGACCTGTGCTATGAGAGTTCTCCATTCATCTCAGGAAGATGAACTCCTTTTTTTGCGCGGATAAATGAACAGCTCTTAAATTTGACCTCGTTGAACCCCATTGCCAACAGCCAACACTTCTTACCATCGATGCCCAGGGTCTTTGTTAACTCATTATATGGCTCAGTACGTTCTCATTTAAGAAGGAAATCCTGGATAAAAAGTTCAGGAATATATTATATTTGAAGTTTCTGAAATTCTTGAATCCATAACACACCCATCAATTATGACAAATATGCTGCAGCTAAAATGTTACGCTTGAATTATAAGATGTTGAGTAGTCAGGCATAGGATTTTTCCTTTCACCTCAAACTGTAGTTAAATTATCATAAATGACCAGAATTGACTCCAAACCGATATAAAGAGTGTGGTCATTCTGCCTGTCAAGCTTGTTTGTTTGCACCTCAGATCCTGGGGACAACAGGCATCTATGCGAAGACTCAGCGTGCACGCAAAGGCAGGGTGAAATAAAGGTTATGGAAGCACCTCAATATTTTACAAACATACCCCTCCCATTCCACAATTAGATAGATTACCTGTTAGCCATTGTGTATGTGTGCAGAAATGTTTTTAAACGGCTGAATCCTCCAGGCAATGGAAAAGAAAGTCACAACGAATTTCATGCTGTCCAAGCATCGTTGAACATGCCAAAAGAAGAAAAAAAAAAACGTCTTCATGTTGAATTGTGATAAATATTTTACAGGATTGGAGTGAAAAGGGTTGGTTAAAAATTTAAAGGCCTTGTGGCTGACAGTGGCAGTAACACGTTGAGTCTTCGTCACTCGTGAGCAGCTTGAGTATTGGTGCCCAACACTGGGCTCACAATTAACGCGTGAACATTTTGTACAGCTAAATTGTGTAAAGGGATTCACCGGGAACACACGTTTTGGGAAGGGAAAATACAAAACAAAACATAGGAACCCATTTAAATGGCAATCAGTGATAAATATTTCAAATTGTAATGCAGTTGTGGCGGGGGAGGGGGATATGGTGCTTGTTTTCTAGAAGAATGTCCATTATCAGCACTAATGTTTTAACATGTATTGACCCCAAATGAAGACGCCTCACTGTTGCATCGCTGCAGAGTGGGAAGCTTAGTTATTTCATCATTCATTTTAAATGTTAGTCATGTAATATTTACAAAATCAATCATTTATACTGTCAACATTAAATGTTGATATGCTGCTTTTACAATGTTTTCAGCGCTCTTTTGATTTCTCTAAAACTGGTGTGAACCCAGTATCAGCATGTTTCCCTTTTCTTGTTTTTCAATTTTCGTTATTTATTTCTTGTTCAGTATTTTCATGTCGGTGTCTTCTACCACCATTATGTTTCATGACTCAAATAATCATTGAATAACTGATTTCTCAACAGTTCCGATATCCGTCTGTTTATCCTCTTCTGAGTGAGAATGTCACCAATCTGGTTCTTTAGACTTCAAGATGGTGCCGCGATAGTGGCTGCTTTTCCAGCAGCTCCTGTATTTTGGTTTTCTACTTCTTTCTTTTCTTTCATCTTCCTTTCATAACTTTGCTGCTGTGAAATGTAAATTTCTCCACTGTGAGACTAATAAAGGTAAATCCAATCTGCTTGCATTGCTTAATGTGCATAAGCAAAATGAAATACGCATATTTCTCTCATATAATTCTGGGGTAATTAATCATTTTCCTCCTGAATATAATAATTGTAGTGTTAGCCTCGTATGTATGCCAAGTACATTAGGGATGTTGTTTTCCCCCACGACAGCACGGCCATCTGCATAGTTTTTCTTTTAAATCGAAAGCACAAATGTTTCAAATTTAACCCGTTTCTAAACTTAGAAATGTTTCTGTGTAATTGATAAAATGCAATCAGATAACACATAAGGTCAATGTTTTATCTATTTTTTTATTTCATCTGTTTTATATGTTTCATCTGTTTATTTATTTTGCATATTTATTTAGTTATTTTGCATATTTATTGATGAATTTATTTTTAAAGACAAGGTAAGATTCCTCAGATTTCACGCATTCACCGACGACTCAATTTTTCTTCCCTTGGTGCAGATTTACGCCAAACAACCAGATGTATTTAAACATTTTGTTTAACTGTGCAGCTGCAGGGCAGAAAGGAGTGTGTCGTAGGCTACTGAAAACCTCATGCTGTGATGCAGGAAGACCTTCAACAATGTTGGCGGGCGGAGTGTGAGGGGTTATAGTAATGTCTCTTTACTACCATGATTCAAGACTGAAACATGAGAAACTAAAAAAAAAAAGACTTAATTTGTGGAACTGTTCATATTTAGGTGTCATGGAATGGAAAAAGATCATTTATTCATTCATTTTACAAACCGCTTGATCCTCACTAGTGTCATAGGGCATGCTGGAGCTTTTTCCAACTCTCTCCCAACACACACATACACACAAACATGCACGCACACACACACGCGCGCACATACACGCACACACACACACACACACATACACACACACACACACACACACACACACACACACACACACACACACACACACACACACACACACACACACACACACTAAGGGACATGTTTTTTGTAGTGTTCAATCAGCCTGCCATGTTTTGGGAATATGGGAGGAAATTGGCATTATTATTGACATTAAGAAAACCTATGGAAGCCTGGGGAAAGCATGCAAATGGAAGGCTGGAATTGAACTGGTCGTCCTGCACTGTGAGGTCGATGTGCTAACCACTTGACTACCGGTCCGCCCATGTAAAAAGATGTGCCTCTGCTTAAATACTTAATAATGCAAACATGTTCACCGGTTGCACATGATTAATTGTGGCAAACATAGGTAATTTTCCTGTGCTTCCCTCAAAAATAACCAAATGATCAATGTTAGTTTCATACATTTTACTTATGTCAGCCGAATATTAAATCTAAAGCCTCGGCTTTCAAAAGATAAGGCTTTTATCACAGACACGTGAACTCGAGTCAAGTCGACAATGTTGAACATTGCTTGTTCCACGACCATCGTCAACCTCTGATTTTGTTTGGAACGGAAATGTGTTCATTTTCTGGATCTGGGACTTTTACTATCTTAAACACCACAGAATCTATACCTTATTAGAAGTATGTAGAGAACCATGAATGCCTCTCTCCATATTGTTGAACGGCAGCATTAAGAACACTCCCACCACCTACTGTCACGATCTGGTTGGCGACCAACGGGTGGTGCTGTCGGCCCCGCCTGCACCTGCACAGGTGTTGGTCGTTCCGATCAGTGGCAGACTATCACGTTCTGGTTGGTGACCAACGGGTAGTGCTGTCGGCCCCGCCCTCAGTTGCACAGGTGTTGGTCATCTTCATCAGTGGTAGTTCGATGTCGGGTCATTGTACTGTGTATGTGTTTGCTTCACCCTGTCAGGTTTGTTTCATCTTGGCAGATTTTACTCATGGTTTTCTTTGATACTTTTAGATTTTGTTCCTGCTGACTTTATTTGAATACAATTTGTCAAATACATCCTGCTCCTCCCTCCTGCCTGCTTTTATGGGATCCACAACCACCATCATCACCTCGCAAACCGTGACACCTACCACCCCCACTGGTCTTGTATTTTATTTTTCGTTCATGCTCACTGGCCTATGTTGTGCTTAGATTTTGAACTTAAATTTCAGTGACTTCAGTATTTCCCCACTAAATTTCCACTGAAATCACTGATCTTCTAGGCCAGGGGTGTCAAAGTCATTTTTTGCCGCGGGCCACATTGTAGTTAAGGTTTCCTCTCGAGGGCCATTATGAATTTGGGGAACCCATTAGAATGTTTAAATCCCTTCAAATATTACATATAGAGCACACAGCAAATTAATGAATAACTCGTTTTCAAATCTGAAGTCAAGAATAATGACTTTTATTGTGGTTGACATCCAAAAATATGAAATTTTGGCTCAGATTTTAGCAATCATCATGGAATTTAACAAGTTTGATTTGCTTTCGCAGGCCGAAAAAAATGATGTGGCGGGCCGGATTTGGCCCGCGGGCCTTGACTTTGACACCTGTGTTCTAGGCATTGCACAGCACACTGTAATGGAGCATTTTACATATTAGCAAAAAATTGCATGAGCAATATTAGAAAAATGGAGGAACGATTGGAGTCGCAATGTAACATTTCATCTTCCAGAGGAAAAATGAAGCCTAAAGGAAAATGAATAGGCCGCTATACACTGTGCTGCGCCAAAGCAACTGTACACCCCCACTTTATCAGTATGTTCAACAAGAGGCTCTGGAATCTCATGTCTGATGGGAATTCCACGCAGTAAAGTCGAGGAGATCCAAGAATACCTTCTCCATATTTTAACTAAATCATTCCTTTTTGTCCGCACACCAAGGAAGCGGGAATTGCATCAAGTCAGTCAGATTCAAAGAAAGGCAACACAATATGCAATGTAACCGTCTGCTATCAAAGGCTCCCTTCCTCATGTCCACAGGCCTTCAGGCTGTTCATTTGCAATACTCAGTGTAGAAGGCTGCAAAAATGCTAGCACACTGAAGTTGTTCACTCCCTCTCACCCAGCTAGGATTTTATGTGGATTATCTTTGATTCACCCAATTAGGCAAGTCCGCTGGGTGGTGCTTGCTGCTTATTAGCACTTCACATGGGTTTAATCATTGCATATACAGTCATTGGTGAGTGATGTGTTCAGCAACCTGGAGGAAGCCTGATACAAGTCTCCTTTCAAGTGCAAATGTAACCAACGGATTCAAAGAGTTTGTCTCTCCATTTCGTTATTCCTCTATCTATGAAAGTAGCCATTGTGGCTATTTTTATATCTGGGTTTCAATTTTGGGCTGAACATTTTAGCCATGTAGACATTTGAACACAATATTTATCCAAGCTGTTTGGCTGCTTTTAACCTATTGACGATTGGTCTGTTTTGAAATGATATCTCCAAACTGTCTAGCATTTTGGGTATCTTGGATGAATGGTGATGATTATTTCAATCTGACTCCGTACAATCAGTCTGAGGTTCCACTATACGGGTCCAACCTCTTGGTAAAATCTATTCAGGGGTGTGCTGGAGACAACAATCAGTCAGCAAGTTAAATCTCAGATTTAGGATGGAGGAGGAGTGTTATTTTCATCCTGGTTGTTTTTAACATGACTGGGTGGCTGTACCCTGAAATGTACCGAGGTATTTTCTTGCAATTTACATTTTTAACTTAAAACAGATTCTTTTCTTACAGACAGTGTATTTGAGGTGTTCAATTACCTGACTGTTTTAAGTTAGATATCAAGTAGACAGGATCAACTTAATACAACAATTGACATTTTTCATATATCCATCTACTGTAGTTTGCTGAATATATCAACAAATCTACATGTTTCCCCATTGATTTTCAACCGTGTGCTTGCAAACATTTTTGCATATTTCTGTATATATTTATGATGTTCTTTATGGGATCATAAAACAAAGTTTATGAGATTAGTTACAATATGTTGGGATGAGAATGAATTGAGTGGCAGCAAAATCTGCTGCAGATGCAGGTGAAGTCCCCCGTGTGAAGGATAGAGGGTAAAAGGTAATTTGTGAAGAGACTCACCTGCCAAAATGATGAAGAGGCCTCCTTTGTTAATTTTCCCGCAAGTGTCTCCGAGTCAGGAGTCATAAGAGAGGAGAGTTTACATTTTACAGGACATCCACTTGTCCATTTTTGAAGACACGTGTGCACATGTGTGTGCATGTCTGTTTGTTGGCATGAGTGTGTTTGTATGTGTGTGTGAGAGAGAGAGAGAGAGAGAGAGAGAGAGAGAGAGAGAGAGAGAGAGAGAGAGAGAGAGAGAGAGAGAGAGAGAGAGAAACAGACAAGACAGACAGACAGACAGACAGACAGAGAGACGCTTGACATTTGCAGAAGTAATTTTTCATCTCTTTGACACCGCTGCCTTTGGGCTCACTTGATGACAAGACATGTAAATAGATTAAGCTTTCATTAGGGAGTATATTTGGCACCGTGTAACCCTGCATACTACATACAGTTGTCCAGAGACACGATTTTTTTTGCAAAGCGCAAGTTGCTTTAATCTAAACGAATTACAATGGTTAGGGTTAGTGCCCCGGGCACCCTATAGTTCCCGCCATCTGTGACGTCATTGCCAGTCATGCCTTGTTTGGACTTTTTTCTACAAATGGCTTGTCATAAGCATTTTACAACTCTATAATGTTAAGGTTGATATCCAAAATTTTAAAAGAGCAAGGTTGCTGACACAGGGCGGGATGCTTTACTCCACATTACCTTTAAATTACTCTGCACAGATTAAATGTGTACCTGGTGTAGCAAAGCATCCCTGGAAACTCTCAGTCTTCTTTTTTCGTAAAAGAAAGTGTTAAATGTTTTTCTTTGGTCCAGTTGTGCATCTGGAGCTTGGAACTGGGTAGCATTGAGGACAAGTGGAAAACAAGTTTGTCACAGTTTTTAGGTTGGGCGTACGTATTTTGACTTTGCACAATGAGTTAGCATGTTCTCCCCGTGCTTTCATGAGTTTACTGTTAATGGCCATAGGTTTAGGGTGGACTCTCGCTGCAAGTCAGCAGCAATCTTAAGCAGGAAAGAAAATAGATGGATATGTATAGAAGTTATGTTACAAAGTTCTAAGTTTGTCTCAAAAGCTTCTGGCATAAGCGTTGAGGCCTGAGATCTTTAACAGTCATCTGTTTTGTTTGTGTGTGTTTTTTTTCTCTCTCTTCAACAGAGGAAATGCACAATCTTACTATAAATCTCTTTTTTATACCTCATCAAGGACTTTACTGGTCATTTCTTGGTTTTAGGACCTGAAATAATCTTTTAGTTCTCTTCTTTTTCAGCTATTAACTAATTCATTCTGAAGTGTTTAGTCTGGGTGCAAATCCACAATATGCTTCAACCAATATTTTTTAAGGAAATTAACATGAATTAAAGAGAATCTTTGACAGTATTTTGAGAAAAATAATGACAATTGCTGACATTTTGTCAGATATGTTGTATCCATCATCATTGTATCCATCATCTCTCTCTGTCACGTGAAAAAAAAATCTGTGTCCCCAGTTACCCCCCAGTTACTTGATATAGGAAGACCATTACAAACTGCTCATTGCAGTGTCACCAGCGTTGAGAAAGATCTAAATATTTCACACCTGGAGAGTTGAATGCAGGTGTTGCTTTAATAAACATGTGTCTAAGCACATCCCTTCAGTGAGAAGCAGTCAGAAACACATCAGGATTTCCATCTGTTGAAAATAGATGGAGGCTTCCCCTGAGGAAGTCGCACATGTAGACATAGTAAAACCAATAATAGTGCTCCCCTCTGCAGGTAAAATGTGCTGTCAAACTGCCTGATGGTGCAGCAGCCCGGTGGCTTTTCACTCCAATGTGTAAAGTTGTAAACACATCCTGACTTGATGAGCAAATGCCTCAAATTTGCATCTGGTTTCAATACACAAACTTGAGGGCATAGTGTGTTCTCAAATGTTTTTACTTCATTTTTAAACTCATAAACATTTTAATGTTGTTTCATAAAATAAAATCACACATCTGTCATGAACTCTGGATTTTATCGGAACCTTAAATTGAATTATGGTCTGAAACTTTACGGGCAAGATTACATGAGGCAGGATTTCATACAAAAGTTGCCCTTCACTTAATAAAAAATTCTAACATTTCAACTCAGTTACAAACAGAATTGAAAAATAAACTGCAATGAGATTTTAAGAACTTTGTTTTAAAAATGAAGACGAATCATAAATATTGGGACAAAAATATGTATTTTTAATGTGCATTTAAAATCATGTACACTTCAGCTGGAATGGAACGAAATGTTAAATTCCCATGGGAGATGAGGTGACCCTTATTTGCCGTTGAGTGTTCAATCATTTTCTGATGAAATGATCATCATTTTGGTTCTTCAATTTTAATATATTTCAATGTTTTTTGGTTTACATTTGTTTGCTCCATTATGTTTTTCTACCTAAGAAATGTTGGTTCTCCCTTTTATAATTAGAAATAGCCATATACAAAATAAACTATACGGACCATATATATAATAATTTACTTAAATAATACTAAAATCGGGCAAATATGTCACTGATATTAAATATTATCTCATTAAATTTAATGCCTTTAAAAATAAATTCAAGTTACGATTCTAAGCACTTAAAAGCAATTCTTGGAAATAATATTTAAAAAGAAATCTGTCTAATTTAACTTAAACATTAAAAAAATGAATAAAGGACCTGAGGACTGGCATTTTTTAAGCTATTTGATTTCCTTTCAGTTGATTGGTTGTTTTACACTGGGGTGTTGAAGAATACATTTTAGATGAATTGTACAAATAGGTCAACATTATTGTATCCATTTCTTCTTGCCAACTGCGGGTTACATGCCATGTTGAAAGAGTCAACTGTTTAGTTACCATTAAGTGATGTTTACTATTTATTTTGGGGGTTTTCGTCATTCAAAACAGAAAAATCTACAGTGTTTGAAAATAAATAAATGCTATATTTGTTACCCATAATGCTGTCTGTCAGCAGTGTGACGGCCTCGCACAGTTGTCACAAGCGCTCTCTCTCTCTCGTGTCTCCCCTCGGACTGCATTAGTGTCAGCATGCACTCTACTCTCCTCATTGTGTGTAATCGTTGCTTTGTCTCTCATACCCTGACACACACCTCACTGCATGCAACTTCCGCAGTCTCACCGTTCCTCCATTACCAAATGTCTTGCCGTCCTCTGCACCGCTGATCCTATCTCGTCTCGCACCTAAAGGGATTGCTGTCAAATTGAAAAGGCTGAGCTTGCCATGCCTGACAACTTGCATATTTGTAAGGATGCTGCCATGCAAATGTTATTTTGTTTTGTCACTTGGTGGTTGACCCCCACTAGTGGGCCGTTAAAAGCAAGGCATTCCAGTCAAACAGAAACAAAGCATGTCTGCGACGTTGCCTCTGCAGGGCATTTTCAATACTTGTCATTCTTCTTATCTATGCACCATTGTAGGGTGCACAAACCCATTTTCTGCTTAATTCAACCTCTGCTACATGATCCTACAGAGAATCCATGGGGTGGGTGACAAAACACCCCTCACCACTCTCACTCTGGAAACTTTCTGCTCTTGTTATCAGTCTTATTTCTGTGTTAAGTTGACATTTAGGAAGACTCCTGGTGTTTTTGACGACATAAATTGAGTTCAAAATAAAATGATTTGCTGGCAGAATAGCAATCACTATTTCAATTGTTCAATCGTCCCAACTGTGCTAGCAATACATTTGAACAAAAATGTACAATGTTGTGTTTACCAAGATGAATTGTAGTCGATGATGTGCTTTTTTTTTTGTGCTACATATGAGCCATTGGGCAGCCGATCCTCATCGCTGCCGCATCAGGAATTGGTCTGTTTCTGTGACACATACAGTTTACCCTCTTAGCTGTCACCAATTCGCTTTTGACAGACTGTGTGTCAGAAATCACTGTCAGCAGTCACACGCCTATGAATAAATAATCTACTGGTAACTCTTTGAGGCTCTCACAGGCACAGCTGTCATGAAACCATTTGTAGTTGTATTTTTGGAAGCAATCATTTGCCAAATTATTACATGTCTTTTATTTTGGTGAAATTTTAGAAATGGCATTATTATTTCCAGATCACTGGCTATTGCCACAGACGGCATAGTACTGTGCCATGTTATACATAAAAGGAGTTCCTATAGAATGTTAATACATTCAGATTATGACTATTTTTCAAGGTAAACATTTGCCAAACTGGGAAGAGATCAGCTGTCAGTTTTTCATCTGAACTTTTTTAAGACTAGATGTATTTTCTTTATGTTTACTGCTATATTTCAGCAGTGTGAAAATGAAAGAAAGTGAGATCCTTTCAAGGACATGCCACACATAACATATAAATACATTGGGGACTTCTATGTATCCCTTACCTTTTTATCAGAATCATCTTTATTGCCAAGTATGTAGAACACACAAGGAATTTGTTTCCGGTAGAACACGCTGCACTAGTATCGTCGTCAAAAAAACTGCTAAGTGGCACTATACAGTTCCATTTTGGCTACTGTTGAAGAAAGAGTTCAAAGAGTTAATGGCTTGGGGGAAGAAGCTGTTTAAATGTCTGCTGGATTTGGTGCGCATGGATCGGTAGCGCCTGCCTGAGGGGAGTAGCTGGAAAAGGTGGTGGGCAGGGTGCGGAGGGTCCAGTAGGATTTTCCGCGCCCTTGTTCGGATTCTTGCAGTGTGCAAGTCCTCGAGAGTGGGTAGGGCGGTGCCAATGATTTTTTCCGCCGTCCTAACTGTCCGTTGAAGTCGGATTTTGTCCATTTTTGTGGCGGCCCCGAACCAAACGGTGATGGAAGAACACAGGATGGATTCGATGACAGCCGTGTAGAAATGTTGCAGCACCTTCTGTGGCAGGCCATGCTTCTTTAGCAGCCTCAGGAAGTACATTCTCTGTTGGGCCTTTTCCAGAATAGAGATATAGTATCAGAATCAGAATCAGAATCATCTTTATTGCCAAGTATGTAGAACACACAAGGAATTTGTTTCCGGTAGAACACGCTGCACTAGTATCGTCGTCAAAAAAACTGCTAAGTGGCACTATACAGTTCCATTTTGGCTACTGTTGAAGAATTCAAAGAGTTAATGGCTTGGGGGAAGAAGCTGTTTAAATGTCTGCTGGATTTGGTGCGCATGGATCGGTAGCGCCTGCCTGAGGGGAGTAGCTGGAAAAGGTGGTGGGCAGGGTGCGGAGGGTCCAGTAGGATTTTCCGCGCCCTTGTTCGGATTCTTGCAGTGTGCAAGTCCACGAGAGTGAGTAGGGCGGTGCCAATGATTTTTTTCCGCCGTCCTAACTGTCCGTTGAAGTCGGATTTTGTCCATTTTTGTGGCGGCCCCGAACCAAACGGTGATGGAAGAACACAGGATGGATTCGATGACAGCCGTGTAGAAATGTTGCAGCACCTTCTGTGGCAGGCCATGCTTCTTTAGCAGCCTCAGGAAGTACATTCTCTGTTGGGCCTTTTTCAGAATAGAGATATAGTATCAGAATCAGAATCAGAATCATCTTTATTGCCAAGTATGTAGAACACACAAGGAATTTGTTTCCGGTAGAACACGCTGCACTAGTATCGTTGTCAAAAAAACCTTTTTCAGAATAGAGTTGGTGTTGACCTCCCACTTCATGTCCTGGGAGACTGTGATTCCCAGAAACTTGAAGGTCTCAACGGTTGACACAAGGCAGTTGGATAGTGTGAGGGGTAGCTGTGGTGATGGATGTTTCCTGAAGTCCCCGATCATCTCAACTGTCTTGAGCGTGTTCAGCTCCAGGTTGTGACGGCTGCACCAGAGCTCCAGCTGCTCCACTTGTTGTCGGTACGCAGTATATAGTATATAGTATCGGCAATGACGTTCCCTCCATTGTTTAAAATGAATTCTGATAAGTACGATGCTAGTGTGGAAGCAGCCTGTAAATAGGCACATATGAGAGAATCCATATGGCGTTGTCTGACATAAAGGCCACTGATGCCGTTGGTTGATTGTCCTCAACCTGTCCACCTGCCTTGGTTATGCAACAGCTTACTTCCTATTGAAGAAAATTGGTATTTCCTAGGTCCAGCTCGCTATATCTTTTGTAGAATTGGTAGATAGATAAACAGAAAAGTACTATTTAGGCTGAGTCTTGAACATTGTTCAATTGCAAAAGTGGATGAGTTTGACTGTGGTACTGTTACCAAAAATAGAGATTCTGAATGAATCTGATTTCCCATGTTAAATTCTCATCTCATCTCATTTTCCATACCGCTTATTCCTCATTAGGGTCGCGGGGGTTGCTGGAGCCTATCTCAGCTGTCTTCGGGCACGAGGCGGGGGACACCCTGAATTGGTTGCCAGCCAATCGCAGGGCACACAAACACATACAACAGTCACTCTCACACTCACACCTAGGGACAATTTGGAGTGGTCAATCTGCCTGCCATGCATGTTTTTGGAGTGTGGGAGGAAACCGGAGGACCCGGAGAAAACCCACGCGGGTCTGGGGAGAACATGCAAACTCCACACAGGGAGGCCGGACTGGGACGCGAACCGGCGACCTCTGCACTGTGAAGCCGGTGTGCTAACCACTTGACTACCGGGCTGCTCCCATGTTAAATTATTGCTATAAATAGAAAGACTTGCTCAGATCAAACCACAGTTAGTGCAATTTACATTCTGACACCACATTGGCAATTTCTATCTAACCAAAGATGTGACGCAGACATGGTTATTTAATTCAACCATTTGAAACAATATTGATTTTGGGAAAAATGGCAGGACGAAGGCTTGCACTATCAGTCAGCAGGCAGTTACTTAGGTCACATTACAAGCTGCCGGCTTCAACTCAGAATCGGCACATTTAACGCAGACTTCAATGCCGAGAGAGCTACGTCAAGCGACCGACACACGATTCCAGAAGCACTTATTTTTTTCTGTGTCTGAATTCATTTTTCATTGCTACTCTCCAAAATCAGCGAAGCTCCATTGGTTCACTCGTCTATGTTGTGGAGACCTGTCACATCCATATGGCAATGAATCACAGGCTACACCCAGCTGCTTTGTTTGTGGCTTTATTGTGATGATACAGATTGTACGTAAGACCGTCCTCCGTAAGACTGTCCTTCGTGTCAATGCAGACTGCGCCCTGTTATTGCACTTAGGGGGGAGGACCACAACCCCACATAACCAAGAAGCTTTCGTGTTTCATCTTCCAACACATTCTGAACACTTCGCTGCCAGAACAGGTAGAGGTATTGTCATCATTTGATGACTTTGACCTCTATTTTACTTTGAATGTGCCCCAATTGAATTTGTTGTTCACCTTGTGTTTTCCATAAACAATGTCAAAATATTAAATTTCTTCTTAACACTTTTAAGAGGAGCCATAACCGACAGTTGAGACACAAGATAAGTTACCATTGCATTGCGGGAGCGACTTTAGATTGTGGGCCCAACCACCTGTAAACAAATCCTCTAGTCCTTTGCTTGAACCTAAATCAAACTGCAATCTGACCTGATTTGAGATTTGGTTGGGAGGTTTTCATTCAATAGAGCCTGAGGATGGATTAAAGATTGATGAGTGCTCTCAGAACCAGTTTATTGCTCTAGAGATCTCCACGTGGCATTAGTGGGATTATTTTGTTGCTGTTTTGCCTCTTGGAATAAGAGAAGTAAGAATAAAATACCAGCCAAGTGTTTGGTTCTAAACATGTTTTAATAACTACAAGCATATTTTAACATAATTGGTTGGAAATGGATTTTGCAAACATATTGGATTTTTCGGATTGTAACAGAACTGATGAGACATTTTTACAGCAAACATTCTGCGATGGCAACACCTTGCATATATTCAGAGTCGTGAATTCCTTGACTTCATACGTGCTAAATTTGGCACCTGCCATTTGAGATCAAGTTCGGGGGAAAAAAAGTCTCAATTTTGCTTTTACCACTTAGAAGAACATGTGTGTGCTTCCGATCATGGGTCCCCAACCCCGGGCCGCGGACCGGTACCGGTCCGTGGGTCATTTGGTCCCGGGCCGCGCAGAAAGAATAAATAATTTCCACAATTTCCGTTTTATTTATTATCTGAGTCGGAACTATGTTTTAGGCGCGTATATAGCAGCGGCTCCCCTCTCCCGGCAAATTGCCGTTTTCATGTTTATGTTTGTTAAAGTCATTATAAATGCCTTGCATGCTGGGTCCGAGAGGACAGTAATTTCATCTGTGCTGTATGTCATGCATATTAGCATATTTAACAATAAAGCTGATTTTGACTTTGACTTGATTTTACATGTTACAAACATTAGCGGGGTTTTTGAAAAAGACTGAGCCCCAGCCTTCATTGACGAACTGCCAAGGAATGGATCGGCAACCCATTTGTCAACAAACCAGGTGAATCCAGCATGCTTGTGCAAGAGGAAGACAACTGCTGGAGTTAGCAAATGATGGCGGACTTAAAAGTATGTTTGAGACAACAACTCTGCCGGTGTTTTAGATTTAAGTGATGGCAGAATACCCAGAGATCGCCACAACAGCACTGAAAACCCTGTTGATGAGATGATCTATCTAGCGGGGGGTGGATGGATGGACTGACGGATTGACAGACAGATTGATAGATAGATAGATTAATAGATAGATTGATAGATGTCTTCAACACATTTCATCCTCCTCGTTTACTTTCCTGAATCCAAGAAATACTGAAGAATAAACCTCGGTTACTGAGGAAGAATGGAGCAAAATGAACTTGTTTTGGGAGCCGTGACTGGAGCAATCCACCGGGATTGCTCCAGTTCTATGGACTGGATGAGCTTCATCATCACTGATTGGACGATAGAGCTTTTGGAAAGCCAATAGAATTGTTTGAGTTCGTGTGTTTTGCTTCCACACACACACACACACACACCAATGGTGTGATGAAGCACCCCCTCTTGTACAGTTGTCGAATTTCTCCCTCTGTTCGCTTGGCAATTTTGGGAGATTACGACCTACAGTAACAGACAACAATGCCACCAGGCCTCTTTGGTATTCTTCTTTAACTGCAGATTAAACCGATAACCCAGGAGACGCCTCATCTAGATGTGACCGTACACGATGTGCGGAGCGCTCATGATCTCCTCTATGAAGTCGACAGTCGAGGTCTCTGTATTGGGAGGGAGGCCTCGATTGAAAAGCAGGCATTATTATCAAGGCTGGATGAAAGCTTTGGCCCGTCACAGTGAAATTTGAAAGGGTTAGCCTTACATTAAGAAAATAAAGAGCAACTCCAAAGTGTGCCCGAGCTGAGAAGAAAAACATTTTGCCATTGCACAACTCCAAATTTAGACCATAATATGAGTTTTACATGCGATCAAATGCCTTTATTCAACACCGAAAGGCATTTTTCACCCAATAATAATTATTTTTGATGGTTGCCTTCACAGGCTGTACAACCCTGTGAATTGATGGATTGTACCTTTTTTGTTGCTCTGCTTTACCAAATGACCACTTCACTCCAGCTGCTCGTCATTCCTTCCACACCATCTGCACATTTTCTAGTGATGTCGAATTGACATACCGAAACATCCATCTTTGGAATCCACCCGCCCTAAAACCTCAATTTCCTCCTAATTGAGCTGTGAACTCCTTCCAGCGTTACATACTGTACACATCCCTTCAGATGACAGGGTACAGCACCACGAGGTTCCTCCCATGAAATGGCCTGACCTTTCTTTTGTGCAATCGAATCGGGTTGGTTGCCTTGGTCTTTGGCTCTTAATAATTAATAGATCCCCTTAGTTGGAGTGTTTGCTAAACAGTGGGGTCCTCGCCAGTTCACTTTTTCTGCACGACTGCCACCGCACCCTAGGGGAGAGACAAATGTACGCTTTAGTCAGTCTTGAGATATGCCTTTCAGAGAAAAGAAAAGCAGTCAGGAGATACCACAAGGCTCCTCTGTTAGCCTCGTAAGAGGGGCGACATAAAGTGAAGCGATGAGTGAACTTTCTAATTCTTTGCTGCTTTTCATGTTGCTTCTGTCAGCCTGACTGATCTGTTGTAGTTCATATCGGGCCTCATTTGCATACAATGCTCTTGATCATTAAAATGTAGGCCTAACTATAAATGCGCCGAAGATCAATGTGAGTTGGGACTACTTACTGTTTAATTCACCTTGGTCAGTCAGGTGTAAGGTAATCCCGGTACAATGTTCAAAATTTCAAAACTACCCATTTCTCATCGTAACCACCAATCCCTTGCGAGAGGCTGCCCCCTTGTATCGCCCTCCTCCCACATTTGCCACGTAACAGTGTTATCTTCCATCACCTGCTCCTGCATACCATTTTCTTAGTCACAGAAGTACAATTGTCTCTAGGGTAATGTTCCCAACCAGGGAACACTTTGATCTCAGAGGGATGAAGATGACGGAGAAACAATCATAATGGAAAAGAAAATCAGTGGGAACAGTGCATTTAACTGTGCTCCCCTATGTATGCGTGTTGAGTGGGGATATTAAAAATACACTATTCTGTGTTTTTATTTGTAATACAGTATTAATGTATACAGGAAATATTAATCATTTAATGCTCGTAAATAATGTGTTGAGGCCACACATAAAATTAAAAATAAGTCCCAAATTTATAATTTTAATATATTTTCTGTGGAAATATTAGAAATAAAGATCGGTATTTCAGCGGGTAAAAAGCCAGATTATTTTAATTTTGGCAAATTGCAAGATTTTGCAAAAGAAATATATGAAAATAAAATTGTGATAACATTTAGTAGAATTGTTTTATTATTGTTTCAGTAAAGACAATTTTAAATTCTATACCGATGTCTTAGATCCAAAATATGTTCAAATTATACATAATCATGTACGTGTTTGTGTGTGTGCGTGCGTGTGTGTGTGTGTGTGTGTGTGTGTGTGTGTGTGTGCGTGTACGTGTGTGTGTATATATATGTGTGTGTGTGTTTCCAAATAAATATAAAAATAATAGTGCCGCAATGGTAAAAAAATACAAAAGCAATAAAATACGATGCTAATTTGTAAAATCTAAAATAACATATTGTCTGTCTCAAACACGGTGAGAGAACTAACAGCTTGGCACACGCACCGTTTAATGAACAAACATTAGTCCATAGAAATGTTATTACGGATGTAAGGAGGGGATTGTATTTTTAATTCTACCCTTTTCCCTCCCATCAAGTGAGTAAAAGGAGAGATGTGTCCTGTCCTGTGAAGTCGGTTTGACTCCTGATCTCATCTTTTTGGCATGAAGGGGGAGCTGTGGCTCCTCTGCTCTGGCCAAGGCACAAAGCACTGAGCACCTCCCACACTTTCTCACACTTTTCGGGCTGGCTATGCTACATTGATTAAATGTATCTGTTGAGGGCAACAATAATCAATGCAAATTCCCCAGCAGTGCAGCTAACAAATAAGACATGTCTGATTCATCAAGCAGACATTGCATGAAAGACCACGCTCGTGCTTTTGTCCCATTTCTCTCTTTTTGTGTTGTGTTGTGTGTGTGTGTGTGTGTGTGTGTGTGTGTGTGTGTGTGTGTGTGTGTGTGTGTGTGTGTGTGTGTGTGTGTGTGTGTGTGTGTGTGTGTGTGTGTGTGTGTGTGTGTGTGTGGGAGGGGGGTCGCTATTGGTATTTATTTATTTATTTATTTATTTATTTATTTATTTATTTTAAATATGTCCACCTTTTACCACCCACAAACTCACTTCAGTTTGATTTGATAGAATGAGCTTATACATACCATACTTAAATTTGTGAAACCAAAGCATAACCAGAAAAGGAAGGTAGGTGGGAATATAATTATGTATTTTAGCATTGGTCTTTTCTAACTTTTTAGTTATATTTGGTAATAGCATTGAAGAAAAAAAAACCTAAAAAAAGCAAATTCTTCCAATTCTTGTGTTTATTCAATGTTAACCCGAGATGTGTACGTGGTTCTGAAACACATTAAAAGGAAAAGAAAGTCAGCATGTTGAGCAGGACGGAAGTCTCACCTGACACCTAACCTAACATTTTGTTTTGCTCTGTCTTGAACCTGGTCAAATGCTCCGGTCGCTAACAAGTGCAGACCGGAGCCCATGTATGTAAATTCACTACATGTGTGAGAGAAATAAAGACGGGCGGGGTGGTGGTATTTTCAAATTCCTGTGTGATGAAAGGGAAAGAATATCCCCCCAAAAATGATTAATGTGGTGTTCAGGTACACAGAAGATTGAGTGATCCTGTCATCACACCATATGGTACCAATTTATTCCGGCAAGCATAAGGCAAACCCTGTGCAGGAGCTCTCATAAGCCTCCATGACTCTCCCCCCAAAAAAACACAAACCAAATGCACAAAAGACCCAATTGTTAGCTATGCCATTTTTTAAAGTAATTTATTGCAGAGGTGCGTTCAAAATTGCACTGAATGTAATCATCTAAAATATATTCCACTTATTACCATTATTATTATGATTGGCTAGGTCTCACATCCCGTTGATTGTTTTTTTTTTCATATTTATTTCAAAATTACATTAGCCACTGGGATGCGGGGTGGCTCATGGAGAGCTGAGAACAATGGCACTCAAATGCATCAGTTTGTGCTTTTTGATTCACCTCATCAAATGTCAACCTAATTCATGTACCTCAACAAAATGTCGCTGTTTGAAGAATTTTCTTTCTTTCTTCTATTTTTCTTTCTTGCTTTCCTTCTTTCTTTCTTTCTTTCTTTCTTTCTTTCTTTCTTTCTTTCTTTCTTTCTTTCTTTCTTTCTTTCTTTCTTTCTTTCTTTCTTTCTTTCTTTCTTTCTTTCTTTCTTTCTTTCTTTCTTTCTCCCAATTTAGACCAGCAAAAAGCAGATGCTCAAGAGGAGTTATATATGATTTTTTTTGTTTCCCAAGAGTTGACCCACTATTTCAAAGTGAAAGCAGGTTACTGGACTTTAGTTATTGTAGACCTAAATACAAATCAACTATAGCTACGAAGCAAATCATTTGAAGTAAAATGTTAACAGTGGCTTTCGTTTGGCTAAAAATAAGATGTAAGTAAAACTCTTTAAAACATGTAAGATATTAATAAAAAAAATATTTGAATTGAAAAAAAATCACTCTCATCAATGTGGTTCTAATTCATATTATAAATTGCTCGTTCGAAACTATCAGGGACTTAAATTCATTTCAAAACGAAAAATAATAAATCCATGAATTTTCAGTAATCCGTGACTTTTTTTGCTGAAATATATGCATCTCCAGCAATATTTTATTTAATGTTAATCACGATCTGATCATTTCAACCTCCATATTAGCGGTGATACTAACACTACTGGAGAATCTGCCCTGCAATATTATGGACCATAAAAGTCAAAAAGCTAACCTCCCAGGGCAAAAATAATTTTAAATTATACTTTTAAGTCAAAAATGCACGCACACACACGCGCGCACACACACACACACACACACACGCACACGCACACACACACACACACACACACACACACACACACACACACACACACACACACACACACGCACACACACGCATACACACACACACGCGCGCACACACACATATACATATACTATTTCTTTTTAGCAAAAGTGATTGATAGCATTTTCTATTCATACAGCACATTTCACTGCCAGACCACTCGTTGCAGTGAGTGACACTATCACCAGGCAGCATCCGCTTGACAATGTAGTCGTTTTTCCTGAGATGTGCATCATGTCACATGATTTCGATATTGCTGTAATGCTGCTTCAATGAGAAGTTGAACTGTTTCTAATAATCCCACCTGGTGTCCGAGGCAAAAATGAGAGATTTTTTTTTTTAATGCAGATGGCCATTGGCCAAAGGGAAGCGGGTTCAGGAACTGGACTCCAACCACTTTTCTTTTTCACTACCTTATTATTTGTTGCCGGCCACGCTGACAGCCACTGATAAACCTCTTTATGGGCTGAACCGAACTGGCTCCTATTATCCAAAGTTTGGAGAGGCTCAATGGTGGAAATTAAATACTTTATCCACTGTCCATCTGCCCACCTGTCACTTGCTGCCCAATTTTTGAGATTCCGTGGAGCCAGACTCCTATTCGTGCATGTAATAGCTGTATAATATTGCTTGCGGGGGCCTTCCCTTTTTCGGAGAGGATACATTATATTTCTCGTGAATTATTCGTTTGACTCGCGGCCTCATCTCTGCATCTTTGCCATGATAAGTGCATTGCAATCTTCAAAGTACCGTACTGTAATAAATGAGGGTATAGAGGATAGTGTATAATGTGTGTGTGTATTTGGGTGGGACCAATGCTCAACTGTGGATTTGTTTAGAGAGGAATGGCTCCAGATTTGCTGTTTGACTTGTAATCAAGGATGTTAAACCTCGTAAATCTCTCTTAAAGACACTTGTGTGGCTTTTGACTCCGTTAAAGGTCTGTCTGTGATTTCACGAACATCATATTGTAACAGTTTGCTCCAGGAATTCATGTAGCAGTTGCAGTTCAAATTATTGTTTTTAAAAACAACTGGATGAAGTCTTAATTATACACCACGCATCCCGTGTTGCAATAATAAAAGCCATATTATTGTTCAAAGGGCCTGTGAATACTGGGACATATTGTAAATACAGCAATGCATTTCAAAATACAGCCTCCCCCCACACCAACATTACCACTACAAATAAAAAAACAGTGTTCAGTTGTCTAAATCAGAGAAATAAGACAGCACATCTGCAATGAGTAAATGCATGCCTTTGTTTGTCATATTGATCTCCCTTACATCATTCTAGAAGTCATGATGTGCCACAGGGAAATGGATTTCGCAAATAACATGATAATAATCATGTCTCTGCAGTACACATTGGGAGTAGGCCAGTTTGCACTTCACTTATACGCACACAAGAATATTTTTAATGGTCAGTTGGAGCGAGAGGGTTATACATGACATTTGTTACAAATTCCGGCATCTGGGAAAACTAAAATAAAAGGCGTGTCTGTCATTTTAGCCAAATGTGATTAAAATATTCTATTTTTGTTTATTGTTGTTGAGAAAAAGAGCTAAGACAAAGAAAAATAGCGATCACCGCTTACTGTCAATCAGCCCATATAGATGTAGAAGTGGTGTGTTGTTTTGCTAATTGTGTGATTTGGTGTTAAATGCATATTTTATGTCTTCTTTATTTTTGTGTGTGTGTAATAATAATAATAATACATTTTATTTCAAGCGCCTTTCAAAACACCCAAGGACACTTTACAATGAAAACAATAAAACAAAGCATATAACAATAAAACCATAAGTAAAATGATACATACCGTATTTTCACGACCATAAGGCGCATATATACGTCTCAGATTTTTATCAAAATGTGCGGTGCGCCCTGTAGTGCGGACGTGTTAGAGACCACCATGAGGAGGACGTGTAGAGAAAACGAGGGGGGTGTGCGGGCGTGGTTTGTGTATAAACGAACAGGTATTTGCTTTATGTAGAACATTGCTGTTTTAACAACCCTGAAAATTGCAAAGAGACATGGTTATGAAGCTCAGTTTATTTAAACTGAAGGCTATCAACTACGCCGAGGAACGTGGGAATGGAGCCGCCGTGACATAATACTTGGACATAAGGCAAGGTGGCCGGAGTTGGAGGAAAGCTTCAAGCAATCGATCGGCGAGCTAAGAGTGAGCGGAAGGAGCGTTTCGACTGTCACCGTCCCACTCAGAGCAGTAACGCTAGCGGAGGAAATGAAAATTGAACATTTCCAAGGAGGTCCGTCTTGGTGCTGGTGTTTTATGAAACTGTGCGATTTTTCCATGCGGACCGGGACTACTGTAGCGACGGCCGGCGAATTATTCTGAAAAGCTGGCGAGAAGGCTGCTATGCTAACGGAGAGAAACTCCCGCCGATTGTGATTTTTTTAAAAGAAAGACTTTGCCTAAAGAGACTTTTCCAGCAGGCGTCATTCTTAAGGCAAACAAAAAGGGCTGGATGTTACGCCACAGTTTACCAATGGATTGTGGATGCTTGGGCTAACGTGTCTGCTAGCACGGTGGTTTGAGCTTTCGGAAAAGTCGGTACCGGTAATGTGCTCTTTTTACCATGCCGACGCATATTGAGTGATGATTACAAAATGTTATTCCTTTGTAATTAATAAATAAAGCACTACCAAACTCAGTTTTGCTCCTGATCTGTTTTTTTAAATACGCATACTTGTATGACTGTGTGTTGTTGTGAGGCGGACGTACGTATAGCAGTAGAGGATATGTACCGGTATATAAAACTTACGTCCTTTCATCCGGTGCGCCTAATGTGTGTGTTAAATACAGAAATGGCACACATAAATGAGACTGCGCCTTTTCACACGGTGCGCCGTTTGGTCGTGAAAATACAGTAATAAAATATCAGATAGAACTAGACATTGAAAGCAATTTTAAACAAGTGGGTTTTGTGGTGAGCCTTGAAAATAGGGAGGGAGTCAATATTACGGAGGTTTATATATATATAGTGGCATCAGTGAATATATATAGTGGCATCAGTCACGTTCAGTCATCATGGAAGTATCAAATGAAAAAATAAGTTAAACAGTTATATTTATTTAGTGATTTGTACTTTAAAATTCTTTTCCATTTAACTTCACCATTTTTGGATTTTTTTTCAAAATCGATACATTTTCACATTTACCGTTCAAATACTGAGACGAGCGGTGAGGCAGCAGCCGGCTGAGCCTCACCGTGGATTGCGCAATGACTATGCTAACTGTGCTGGCTTGCTCTGCAGTGAGACCGCATTGCTGTCCCTCTGCATATCGATATTGAAGTGTTCAAACACTTTTAGTATATGAACCTGCACCCTGGTTCACCCCCCATCTCCGCTCCATCAAGACAAAGACTCGCCAACTTGAAAGACTTTACAGGAAGTCCGGGCTCACTATCCACAAGGACATGTATGCAACTCACCTTACCCTTTATAAGGACTCTATCTCACGCGCAAAATCGCTATATTACTCTGGACTCATTGATTCAAATTCTGGTAACTCACGGGCCCTCTTTTCCCTCTATCACAATCTCCTATCTCTCTCCCCTCACACTTTTATTCCTCTGAGACATGTAACACTCTGCTGATGTTTTTTAGCGAAAAGATCAACAAAATCCATCAGCACCTCGGGTCCTCTGTCCTCCCCCCTTCTCCCAGCCTTTCTACTCCTTCTAAACTTTTTTTCCGCTTTTGCACTCCCCCATCCCTCTACAATCTCAGACATTATCACCAAATCCAAGAACTCCTCCTGTCAACTCGATCCCCTCCCCACTATCCTTATCAAGTCCTGCCTACCCTCTCTTCTCCCATTTATTTCTACCATTATTCACTCCTCATTATCAACTGGAATTGTTCCTATCCCACTCAAAACCGCAGCTGTCACTCCAATCTTGAAAAGGCTCAGACCCAAACGATTTCAATAACTTACGTCCAATTTCCCACCTTCCATTCATCGCCAAAATTCTTGAAAAGACAGTTGTGTCCCAGCTTCACTCACACCTCACTCACAATAACCTATACGAACAATTCCAGTCTGGTTTCCGCACCCGCCACAGTACTGAATCGGCTCTCATAAAAATCACGAATGATCTTTTTATGGCAGCCGATGCCGGTTCACTCTCCATCCTCATCCTTCTCGACCTGACCTCAGCTTTTGACACCATTTCCCACCCTATCCTTCTCGACAGACTTTCCACCCTAGGCATCACCCACACCCCACTCCGCTGGTTTCATTCCTATCTCTCTGATCGCGCACAATTCATCCAAATTAACTCGTTCACCTCACGGTCCTCTCCGGTGTCCTCTGGTGTGCCTCAAGGGTCTGTCCTGGGGCCACTTCTCTTTATTATCTACCTACTTCCTCTTGGCAATATTTTCCGTAAGTTTGGCATTCACTTTCACTGCTTCGCGGATGACACCCAACTCTACCTCTCCAGCAAACCCGACGCCTCTCTTCCACCTTCATCCCTCTCATGTTGCCTCTCAGAAATTAAATCCTGGCTTTCCCATAACTTTCTCAAGCTCAACTGTGAAAAAACTGAACTTCTTCTTGTCGGTACCAAATCTACCCTCCACAAAACTAACAGTTTCTCCCTCACCATTGACAGTTCTACCGTGTCCCCCTCCCCTCAGGTCAAGAGTCTGGGTGTCATCCTCGATAGCTCACTATCCTTTCACTCCCATATTAATAACATTACTCGGCCTGCTTATTTCCACCTCCGTAATATTAACCGTCTCCGTCCCTCGCTCACCCCTCACTCCGCTGCTATCCTTATCCACATTCTTGTCACCTCCCGCATCGATTATTGCAACGGACTTCTCTTCGGTGTCAATCAGAAATTTCTCCATAAACTCCAACTCGTCCAAAATTCTTCAGCCCAGATCATCACTAAAACCCCCTCCTTTCACCACATCACCCCTGTACTCCAGCAACTCCACTGGCTACCGGTTAAACATCGTATCAAATTCAAAATACTTCTGTTTACTTTCAAAGCCATCCATAACCTTGCTCTTCCCTATCTTTCTGACCTGCTTCAAATCTCTGTTCCCTCTCGGTCCCTCAGATCCTCATCCTCCCTTCACCTCTATGTGCCCTCTGCCCGTCTCACCACGATGGGATGCAGAGCTTTCAGCCGCTCTGCTCCCAAACTCTGGAATTCACTCCCACCCAACATCCGTAATATTGACTCCCTCCCTATTTTCAAGGCTCATCTCAAAACCCATTTGTTTAAAATTGCTTTCAATGTCTAATTCTCTCTGCTATTTTATTATTTATCATTTTACTTATGGTTTTATTGTTATGTGCTGTGTTCTATTGTTTCTATTGTAAAGTGTCCTTGGGTGTTTTGAAAGGCGCTTGAAATAAAATGTATTATTATTATTATTATGAATTAAAATTTCTACAGTATAGCTGGTGTATATAATGTAGAGTCACTTATATAATGCAGTGCACATTATAAACACTGTACTACAGTGTTTATTTTATTTTATTTTTTCTAAAAACTGCGTGCATAGGTGAGGCACACAGTTCTCCTGCCTCATGACAGGGGGCACTGATGATTACAGAGATTCTTCTTGCGCCTCCTCGGCTGCAGAATAATAGAATTAGTGAGAGCAAGCTACAGTAAACACTTAGCAAGTTAAGTGCAACCATCCAGTCATTTTTTTCGTGTTGCTTGGCCTTATTTTCAGAACGGAGGATTACATATCTAAATTGAAAGAAATAAGAGAGACTTTTAAAACTGAAGAAAGATAAGTAAGGCTTCTACAAAGAAGGTATCGATGCCTTTCATCAGAAGGAGCGGCGCATGGACTTCATTTATAAGTAAAGGTAATATGCTAACGTTTTTTTTATTCTTTTTTTTCTATGCTACAGTCTATATAAAGAATGCTGACATGACAACAAACCAATTAATGAACAACGTGTGATCGTATAATTGTTATTCACAGAAAATGAGAATACAACACAAGTTCATAGTTATTTACATGATGTCCCTGAACACATCACATTCGAGACGGTCGGCAAGAACATGTGGTGCGCTGGATAATGGCGGCACAGTTCAACACAACACTAACACTCACGGCCAAATGAAACACGACACAAGAAATTAAATAGTGTACAATAAAAACGAAATGAAACAATCATTACCTGCAACACAGTATGGTAGAAGGAATGGGTGAAGTTGCATGGGTTTCGTCTTGTGATTAACTACGCAACAGAAAAGCACTATGATGCACTACTGCTTCATAGTTCCACTCGACAAAACTTGAATTAAATAATGACACAAAAAGTAATCTGGACTCGAAAGGAATCAGGGAACTAATTAGATACACTAGACAGTACAAAAAAGGGAAACAAGATATTGTCATGATAATGCGAGTTAATCCAGACAATCAGAAAAATGCTAAGACTTGTCCAAGTAGTTCTGACTACTATGGGCGGGACTTTGTGCCATAATGTGCACTCTCAGGAAAGTTGTACATGTTAATGACAAAATTAAATTATGTCTTGAAGCCCAACAACATTAATCGTAGTTTAGAAAAATAAAATAAAATAATTTAAAGCAAATTATACTTTCACCCAGAACATTGCACTATTAACATTTGAGGTCCTTTGAAAGCGCATTCCTTTTCTTATTACCATTTATGAGATATTGCACAATGTAAAAGAGCCGACCTACTGACTTTGTGCTTACCGCTCCAAATACATCAATAAAAAACACTCCCGAGAAATTCGTTTCAGCTCATCCTTGCCGTTTGAATTATTTCAAATGAATTTAATGAGGGTGTAATTCCCTTTCAAGTTACATGGCGACATTCAAAGTGCTCTGTGACTTTCTATTTTGGACTAATAATCCAGAAAACAGATTTCCCTTTCAGACCAGTAAGTTAAGCATCAATTGATAGTTAAAGGAAGACATTAGCATGAGTCGGTGCTTAATGACGTTGTTTAATGATCTGTTCACTTTGTTAATATGGCTGACAACACAGACACATTACGTTCGCAACTTTTTTGAATGCCGCTGTGACTACCGCACATAAAGGGACTTTCAGGGCTAAGTTTAAACATGATCAAACACTTTTTTTCAGGAGTGTATTTGTTTTTAAATGACTTCTCTCCTGGAGGTATGTTTACAAGACGTGAGAAAGAAGTGATGACTGGATCTCAAACGTGAAACATAATTACCAAAATGTGCGATTGGGGTCACACCGGTTTTCTAAAAACACTAATTGATGCAAACTCTTGCATTGCAAGACTTGAAACCCTGCAATAAAAACACCTTTATGTGTCTCTGTAATTTTCTTCTTCAAACGTACTAATAAATGATGGGTGGGATCCTCGCGAAACAAAGTTCACCACAGCCAAGTGGTGAATTCTATTGTGCATCAATTGCTTCAAGACATTATCCCAAACTCAACTCAACAGGCAACCGGTATATTAATCAACAATAAATTGACACATCAGCTCTTATGTTTGTCCCACTATTGATGAATAGCATCCATAGTTTTCATTCCCTCACCACTCTTCAAATTATCAAGAGAGGACATAAACATATCAGGAGACCACTCACTAACTGTGGGTACCCTCAGTGGTCATTCAACAAATGTCAGAAAGAAAGAATAGGGAATGAAACCAAAAATTCTCAAGATACAAAAAGGAGAGGAGTAGCATTACCTTACATTGCAGGAGTTTCTGACAAAGTCCTTTGGCAACACAAAATTCCTACTTATTTCAAACCAATAAACACGTTAAGGCAAAAATTAGTGCATCCAAAAGATAGGCTACCAAATGAAAAACAAAGTAATGTAGTTTATGCAATACATTGTAAAAATGAAAAGAGCAGTACATTGGGGAGACTCAACAAATTCTCAAAAAAAGACTATCAACATCGCAGGGATAATACAAGTGGGCCTCAATCGGCAGTACATTTGCACCTAAAAGCAAGCAACCACTCATTTGACGACAATGAGGTTAAAATCTTAGCGAAAGAACATAGATGGTTTGAAAGGGGAGTAAAATAAGTGATTCTCATAAAACAACAAAATCCTTCATTAAACCGGTCTGGTGGGGTGAGGTTCAATTTGGATCGTTCATACAATAGCCTGCTTAGGCAAAACAGGTTAGGCAACATTCGTAATGCTGATGATGTGATCCCGGTGGGAGTGGGGCAAATAGGCCAGTCGTTACTCAGGAATGTAGGGACAATCAGTGGGGCCACAGGGGGTGGTCCTCTGCTCCCCCCAACCTGAGAGTAGGGACCTATCATAGCTATGTCCGGCGCGGCCATGTCTGGACATTAGGGATATATAAATAGGGCCGATACGACCAGTCAGACTTTAGTTCGCTGACGAAGCCTCTTGGATAGGAGGCGAAACGTCCGAAACCTTCAAATTTGTACAGATGACTTCTCATCGATATCAAGAGAGGACGAATGAAGTCTACTTTTTTACAGTATGCAGTATTAACTCATTCACCGCCAGATAATGTGTCAAAACATGTCCACTCCAGTGCCAATGTTTTTGTCATGTCTACTCAAATTCCAGGACCCACAGGATACATAGTTTTAGGACTACATAAAGATCTAATGCACGTTAGAACCCTTAGACTCTCTTCTTTCATCAGAAAAAAGTTAATTCGTCAGTGATATGGGTCTGGAGTAATATGAGGTGCAAGTGGGGGCGGCTGTACAAAAGGCAAATGTGCCCCCCTCGTGGGAGGGAAAACAGCCAGAGGTCTGGCCAGCGCTTAATCTGCACAACCCTCACCCACCGCAAGAGAAACCAAAACTCTAACAAATTCGGGAATGGCACTCCACGTCATATTTTCAATTTCCGAATAAATTTGGGATTGGCAATGAATGAGTTAACATACACTACAATGAGAAGCTGCAATATATTTTATACAGTGATACCCTGGCTTACGAACGCTTGAGCTAACAAACTTTTCGCCTTAGGAACGTGAAATTCGGGAGAATATAATCATGGCATACGAACAATTTTTCGGGAAACACACGGAGCGCCACAATGAGTGAGGTATCGTTCGCGAATGATCCGGTTCTTGGAGCTGGATTGCTGAAATGAACGAAGTGATGCGGCTCCTAACAAGGAGCTGAAAATGGCAGCTGACTTTTTCTTGTCCTCTATTCCCCGCCCCCAGTCTTCGGTACAAGCCGCACGTTACTGGTCAAGATCCGTGGTAGAGGAGGGAGGGGACACACTCAGCAGGACACACGCAGCAGTGAGGAGGAGGGGTTACAGTTGAAACAAGCACGCTGTGAGGACTCGAACTGTCATGAGCCAGTTGACAGCGGGGCGGGGCCTCCGTTCCCGCCGCTCGCCAGCTGCTGTCAATTTCCTCCTCATTGACTATGGACATTTAAACCCGACGCTGGCACTCACCCAGCGTCGGAAGATACTTCGCCTTGTGCCAAGCCAGTACGTGGAACTTGTTGCCAGTACATTATTTGCTTTGCCCGAGGAATGATTATAGCCACGAACGCGTTTGTTGATTGCACCGCGTCGTAGGTTATTTTGCACCCCCGTGTGCCACTTTATTTTTCTTGGTTAGTGAGGTTGGGTGGATTGCCGCCACTCACCCACTAACATTGTCCGTTTGTCATTTTGAGTTTGTTTCACGAGTTTTTACCGGGTCCGCGTATTTTCGGACCCGCGCTTTATGTTAATAAATCCATTGCCGGTACCCACTCCTCTGTCCTGCTTAGCGATCCACCACCAATACCACACGTTCCTGCTCGCCAGCAGCCACTGTCGCCGCCGGAACGTGACAGAATCTTCCGACCAACATGGATCCTGCGGACAGTAACCGAATCTTCTCCGTGCTCGCTCAGCAGGCGGAGCAGCTCGGAGATCCGCCGCGACATCACCCGGATAGCCCAACGGGTAGATAGACTTGAGACCAGCGGCGCCTTCGCCGCGGGGGCCGTCCCTCCCCAAACTTTGAGCCGCGAACCCAACATCCCACATCCCGCCCGTTACGGAGGGGAGCCCGGACGCTGTGCGCAATTCCTGCTGCAGTGCTCCATAGTTTTCGACCAGCAGCTCTCCGTATACACCACGGACGCGGCCAAAGTGTCTTACGTCACCAGCCTGCTTGCCGGACCCGCAGCCGCTTGGGCGTTGGCCGTCTGGGAATCTCGGCCGGAGATCCGAGCCTCCTTCCCGGACTTCGTCGCCGAGTTACGGCAGGTTTTCCATCACCCGGTGAGTGGGCAGGCAGCGGAGTCCCAGCTGTGGATCTGCCAGCAGGTTAACCGATCGGCGGCGGAATATTCCGTCGCCTTCCGCGTCCTGGCTGCCGCCAGCGGGTACGACGACCGTGCGCTGCAAGGGATGTTTCGGCGCGGGCTCAGCGTGGCGTTGAAGGACGAGCTGGCTACCCGCGACGAGTGCTCCAGCCTTCGCGAGCTGATCTCCCTCACGCTGCAGCTGGACAACCGGATGCGAGACAGGGCCCGGGAGCGGGCTGCCCAGGCTAATCTCGAGCCGCCAGCAGGGACCCGAGGGGGTGCCCGGACCTTTCCGCGTGGGGGGCACGCGGCTGTGGAGCCGATGGAGATGGGGGGCGAAAGGGCCGTTGCGCGGGCGCCGGAGCGACGCAACACCGGCCCGGCATGCCAGCTCTGCGACAAGTTGGGTCATCGAGCCCCGGACTGTCCCAGTTGGGGGCTTCCCGGAAAGACCCCCAGTGACTGTAAGTTACCCCGTCCACACAAGCAACGGGTTCCCTTAAGGTCCGCGGGGGGGTTCACGTCGCGGAGACTGGAGCTGGATGCCGTTATACACGGTCCCACCAGGACAATGTCCGTTCGGGCCTTAGTGGACTCGGGGGCCGACGGCTGTTTTATAGACCCGCGCGTCGTGTCGGCGTTGGGGTGTCGGGTTGTTCAGCTGGGGGCGAGTCGGAGCATACTCGATCTCGACGGTCGGTTACTCGCCGAGGTTACGCAAGAAACCGTGCCGCTTCGACTCGTACTCTCGGGCAATCACGTGGAATACCGGCGGTTTTTCGTGATGCGTTCACGCTCGGTTCCCATCGTGCTCGGGTTACCTTGGCTGGGGACCCACAATCCGGCCATTTCGTGGGACGGACCTACCATTCAGGGGTGGAGCCCACTCTGCTACGCTCACTGCCTCCGGTCGGCCGCGGGCGGGTCGGCACCATCTCACAGCTACCCTAGGGAGGAGATTAGCCTAGAGGGGGTGCCGCCCTGTTACCACGACCTACGACAGGCGTTCAGCAAGGACCGCGCCCTGTCCTTACCACCGCACCGTCCCTATGATTGCGCCATTGACATTCAGCCCAACGCTCCGTTTCCCAGTTCTCGTCTGTACAACGTCTCCCAACCCGAACAACAGGCTCTCCGGGACTACATTGACTCTTCGCTCGCGGCCGGGCTCATTCGGCCATCACGGTCACCTTTGGGAGCGGGGTTCTTTTTTATCGCTAAGAAGGATAAATCGTTGCGTCCGTGCGTGGACTATCGGGGACTCAACGAAATAACTATAAAGAACAAATACCCGCTCCCATTGATTGACTCCGCCTTCGCGTCCCTCCAGGCCGCGACCATCTTCACTAGACTGGACCTCCGGAGCGCTTATCATCTTGTTCGGGTCAAAGAGGGGGATGAATGGAAGACCGCATTTAAGACACCTCTGGGACACTTCGAGTACTTGGTGATGCCGTTTGGTCTCACCAATGCACCCGCTGTGTTCCAGAACCTTATTAATGATGTCTTGAGGGATTTTCTGAATATTTTCTGTTTTGTATATTTGGACGACATTTTAATTTTTTCAGAGTCCCTTGAGGCACATCGCCAGCACGTCCGGCTAGTTCTGCAGCGGCTGCTGCAGAATCGACTATACGTCAAAGCCGAGAAATGTGAATTCCACACCTCCTCCTTATCCTTCCTGGGCTTCATCGTGGAGCGGGGGCAGATCCGGGCTGACCCAGCCAAGACCGAAGCGGTAGTAGAATGGCCCACGCCCACCTCTCGCAAGCAGTTACAACGCTTCCTGGGGTTCGCCAACTTCTACCGCCGCTTCATCCGGGACTACAGCCGGAAAGCCCTCCCTCTCACCCAACTCACCTCCACTAAGACCCCGTTCAGGTGGACGAGAGAAGCGGACGCCGCGTTCCGTCTGCTGAGAGAGGCTTTCTCTCACCCCCCAGTTCTCCGCCATCCAGACCCCAACGCCGCGTTCATTGTGGAGGTAGACGCCTCGGACTCAGGTGTTGGGGCAGTACTCTCCCAACGCTCCTCAGTCGACCAGCAGCTCCACCCCTGCGCCTTCTTCTCCCGCCGCCGAAGCCAACTACGACGTGGGCAACAGGGAGCTGCTCGCCGTCGTATTGGCTCTTCAGGAGTGGAGGCACTGGCTCGAAGGGGCGAAGGAGCCGTTCACCGTGCTTACGGACCATAAAAACTTGGCGGTCATCCGGGCCGCCAAGAGGCTGAACGCACGCCAGGCACGGTGGGCGCTCTTCTTAACACGCTTCTCCTTCACCCTAACCTACTGTCCAGGAACTAAAAACACCAAGCCCGACGCCCTCTCGCGGATCCACGAGCCAGCAGACAAGGAAGACCTTGCGGAACCCATCCTGCCAGGCCGCCAGATCATGGGGGCGCTCCAGTGGGAGGTCGAACGGAGGGTCATGGAATCATTAAAAGGTACCCCGACTCCCGATAAGTGTCCCACAGGCAGACTGTTCGTTCCCCAGTCGCTGCGCTCGGAGGTGCTCCAGTGGGGGCACGCATCCAAGGTGGCGTGTCACCCAGGGGTGAGCCGCACCGAGCACCTCGTCTCCCAGCGATTCTGGTGGCCGCGGCGCCGCGACGACGTGGCGGACTTTGTTAAGGCCTGCCCGGAGTGCGCCTGTGGCAAGGTCTCCCATCAGCCTCCGGCAGGACTGCTCCGCCCCCTACCTGTCCCCCCGCGCCCTTGGTCCCACATATCAGTGGATTTCATCACCGGCCTCCCCCCATCCCGTGGTAAGACGGTCATTCTCACGATAGTGGACCGATTTTCTAAGTCGGCACACTTCGTGCCGTTGACCAAGTTGCCGTCCGCTATTGAGACGGCGACACTATTGGTCAAACACGTCGTCCGTCTCCACGGGATCCCCACTGACATCGTGTCGGACTGAGGGCCCCAGTTCGTATCCCGGGTCTGGAAACGTTTCTGTAGGTCCGTGGGGGCGTCGGCCAGCCTGTCCTCCGGTTACCATCCACAATCCAACGGCCAGACCGAGCGGAAGAACCAGGACCTGGAGGCGGCCCTGCGCTGCGTATGCCTTCATCGTCCCTCGGCCTGGTCCATCCATCTCCCGTGGGTGGAATATGCCCACAACACACTGGTCTCCTCAGCCACAGGTCGGTCACCGTTTATGTCGGCTTATGGCTACCAGCCGCCGCTCTTTCCCACACAGGAAGGGGAGGTGGAGGTCCCGTCGATACAACACCATCTTCGGCGGGCCCATCGGGTATGGAGGGAGACCAGGGCAGCCCTATCACGCACGGCAGTCCGGAACCAGAAGGTCGCGGATCGCCGTCGCCGTTCCGCGCCAGCCTACCAGGTGGGCCAGAAGGTCTGGTTGTCCACAAGGGACCTACGGCTGGCCGGGACAACCCCCAAATTGGGTCCGCGATTCGCGGGCCCCTTCACTGTGGAGGCCATCATCAACCCGGTCGTGGTCCGACTTCGGCTGCCCGCCTCCATGAAGATCCACCCGGTTTTCCATGTCTCCCTCATCAAACCGGTGGAGTCCAGCCCCTTGGCCCCCCCTCTTGCCCAACCCCCCCCCCGCGGATGGTGGACGGAGGACCGGCATACGCAGTGCGGGAGATCCTGGATTCACGCCGCAGGGGAAAGGGCATCCAGTACCTGGTCGACTGGGAGGGTTACGGACCGGAGGACCGTCAATGGGTTCCGCGAACCTGGATTCTGGACCCGTCGCTCCTGAGGGAATTCCACGAGGCTCACCCGTCGAAACCAGGTGGGCCGCCAGGAGGCGTCCGTTGAGGGGGGGGGTACTGTCATGAGCCAGTTGACAGCGGGGCGGGGCCTCCGTTCCCGCCACTCGCCAGCTGCTGTCAATTTCCTCCTCATTTACTGTGGACATTTAAACCCGACGCTGGCACTCACCCAGCGTCGGAAGATACTTCGCCTTGTGCCAAGCCAGTACGTGGAACTTGTTGCCAGTACATTATTTGCTTCGCCCGAGGAATGATTTTAGCCACGAACGCGTTTGTTGATTGCACCGCGTCGTAGGTTATTTTGCATCCCCGTGTGCCACTTTATTTTTCTTGGTTAGTGTGGTTGGGTGGATTGCCGCCACTCACCCACTAACATTGTCCGTTTGTCATTTTGAGTTTGTTTCACGAGTTTTTACCGGGTCCGCGTATTTTCGGACCCGCGCTTTATGTTAATAAATCCATTGCCGGTACCCACGCCTCTGTCCTGCTTAGCGATCCACCACCAATACCACACGTTCCTGCTCGCCAGCAGCCACTGTCGCCGCCGGAACGTGACACGAACAAAGAAAAAACAAAAATGAAAAGGTGAGAAAATGTATAGACAACACAGTGAAATTTGAACCCATTTCAACTTTATTGATAGTTCAAAGGCAAAGTGTAGACTGCAATGTTAAAATATATATCAATCAGGCTCCACAAATAACCCGCACAAGCCATCTGTACAATTGAAATAGAAAAGACAAGCAAGGAACGTGCTATTAATGAAGTTTCTAGCGTGTCCACCTGCATCTGTTGCTGTTGGAAAACGTCCAAGATGTACGACCCTGAGCTCCTTGAGACACTTTATGCAAAAAGCTATCAACCCAGTGAAACACAACACAATTGATGAGGAACTGGGTAAAATTATCGGCGACTTCACTCATTCAAGAGACAACCTGGAAGTTCGTCATCCATTGATGATTTCAAGGCTAGCCACGGATGGTTCGAGAACTTTAAGCGTCGTACAGGGATTCATAGTGTCATTTGTCATTGTGAGGCAGCCAGTTCTCACGATAAAGCTGCCAAATCTTACAAGGAATCATTCCTCAAGATGGTGGAGGTCTTCCTCATCAAGTGTTTAATGCTGATGAAACCGGCCTTTTTTTGAAAAACATGCCTAACTGGACTTTCATTACACAGGAAGAGAAGTCCATCCCTGGACAGACAGACCAACAGACAGACATACATACATACATACATACATACATACATACATACATACATACATACATACATACATACATACATACATACATACATACGCACGCACGCACACACACACACACACACACACACACATACACACACACACACACACACACACACATACACACACACACACACACACACACATACATACATACATACATACATACATACATACATACATACATACATACATACCATATTTGACAATAAAGCTGACTTTGACTTTGACTTTGACTTGACATACATACATACATACATACATACATAGATGCATGCATACATACATACATACATACATACATACATACATACATACATACATACATACATACATATCTTCTTCTTCTTTTCCTTTCGGCTTTTCCCTTCAGGGGTCGCCACAGCGAATCAATGTCCTCCATCTAACCCGCTTTTGTGCATTCTCTTCTCTCACACCAGCTACCTTCATGTCCTCTTTGACCACATCCATAAACCTCCTCTTCGGTCTTCCTCTTGGTCTCCTGCCTGGCAGTTCAAGATTCAGCATCCTTCTCCCGATATATTCGTTCTCTCTCCTCTGGACATGTCCAAACCATCTCAGTCTGGCCTCTCTGACTTTCTCTGCAAAGCCTCTAATATGAGTTGTCCCTCTAATGTACTTATTCCTGATCCTATCCAACCTGGTCACTCCCAAAGAAAACGTCAACATCTTTAGCTCTGCTACCTCCAGCTCTGCTTCCTGTCTTTTCTTCAGTGGCACTGTCTCCAGTCCAAACATCATGGCTGGTCTCACCACTGTTTTATACACTTTTCCTTTCATCCGAGCTGAAACCCTTCTATCACACATCACACCTGACATTTTTCTCCAGCCGCTCCAGCCTCTGCCTGGACACGCTTCTTCACCTCTTTTCCACACTCTCCATTGCTCTGGACAGTTGACCCCAAGTACTTAAAATCCTCCACCTTCTTTATCTCTTCTCCCTGTAGCATCACTCTTGCACTTGGATCCCTCTCATTCACACACATATATTCCATCTTGCTGCGACTGATCTTCATTCCTCTTCTTTCCAGGGCATATCTCCACATCTCTAGTTTCTCCACCACTTGTTCCCTGTTCTCGCTACAGATCACAATGTCATCTGCAAACATCATGGTCCAAGGAGATTCTTGTCTAACATTGTCTGTCAGCCTGTCCATCACCATAGCAAATAAGAGGGGGCTCAGAGCTGACTCCTGGTGGAGTCCCACCTCCACCTTGAATTCCTCAGTCACACCGTCAGCACACCTCACAACTGTCTTACAGTCATGATTCATGTCTTGCACCGCTCTGACATAGTTTTCCGTCACTCCAGACTTCCTCATGCAATACCACAGCTCTTCTCTGGGCACCCTGTCATACGCTTTCTCCAAATCTACAAAGACACAATGCAATTCCTTCTGACCTTCTCTGTACTTCTCTATCAGCATTCTTAAAGCAAAAACTGCATATGTCGTACTCTTTTTTTGGCATGAAGCCATACTGCTGCTCACAAATGTTCACTTCTGTTCTTAGTCTAGCTTCAACTACTCTTTCCCAAAGTTTCATTGTATGGCTCATCAACTTTATTCCTCTGTAGTTAGTACAACATCTGCACATCTCCTCTGTTCTTAAAAATGGGCACAAGTACACTTCGTCTCCATTCTTCAGGCATCTGTTCACCATCTAATATCTCGTTGAATAACCCAGTCAGGAACACCACCGCCACCTCTCCAAGACACTTCCATACCTCGATTGGTAAATCATCAGGCCCGAGTGCCTTTCCCTCCTTCATCCTCTTCAGTGCCCTCCTCACTTAATCCTTGCTAATGTTTGCTACGTCTTGGTCCGCAACAGCCACGTCTTCTTCTGTTTGTCCCTTCTCATTTTCCTCATTCATCAATTCTTCAAAGTACTCTTTCCATCTTGCCATCACACTACTGGCACCTATTAATACATTTCCATCTCTATCCTTAATCACCCGAACCTGCAGCAGGTCCTTACCATCTTTGTCTCTCTGTCTCGCCAGCCTGTAAAGATCAGTCTCGCCTTCCTTTCTGTCCAGCCGAGCATACAAGACATCATAGGCCTCTTGTTTGGCCTTTGTCACCTTTACTTTAACAGTGCGCTGCATCTCCTTGTCCTGCTGTCTACTCTCGTCCGTCCTCTCAATGTCCCACTTCTTCTTCCCTAACCTCTTTCTCTGTATACACTCCTGCACCTCCCCATTCCACAACCAAGTCTCCTTATCTACCTTACTTCCACTCGATACACCAAGTACTTTCCGACTTGTGTCTCTGATTATGTTCGCTGTAGTTTGCCAGTCATCTGGAAGGACCACCCAGTGCTTGTCTATACATATATATATATATATATATATTCACGTTGAATGTGTTCCTTTTCTTTGACACTCTTTCCATTGCATACAGAGCAACTTAAAAAGCCTGGTGCACTCAGCCTTCAAAGTTGATCAATAATTCAAACACATACTCCTCTCATGATTGTACGTTGTCACGTCTGATGATAGCTGTCACCTGCTGGAGAATGCATGGCAACACCAGGCTAATGAATGAACAGTCCACAGAAGTAATTTGTCATGCATTTCAGTACTGGAACGGCTGTCCTTGACGAAAAAGGTGACTTTGACATCCATAACAAATATTTGGACTGCTTATCAATGCGATGAAACAAATAACTGAATAATTTGGTTTAATGATGACATTAACTTGAATTTTTCGATATGATAGTAACCCAGTAGTTTTTATCCGTCTGATTGAGTTTTTTTACTTATGATCTTTTTGCAGGGTTGGAGTTTGTTGTTTGAATTGTTGCAAGACCAAAATAAGGACACCACTGCAGTTGCTTCATTGTATCTCTCTGACCAGACATATTTTTATTCCAGTATTCTTCAAGGTGCTATACTCCTTTTGATAGTAAGTACCTAGTATCTGGATGACACTGCACTCTACCTTATGCACCAACAAGTAAAACAATTTGTAATCCCAGTTTCTAGCCACTTCCTAACCAGTACACTGCTGCAAGCATTATGTCATTGTTGTCCCTCTCATTCTGACATATTGGCACATGGCTACACTTCACACTTTGTTTTGACAACACATTGTATTGTATACATGCAAATGAAACAATGTTTAAAACATCAGTGGAACATAAAAGCACCATGTGAGGGCAGGTATGTCTTTTCTGTTAATTTTGTTAACTTGTTTTCTAAGGATAACGCGTGTCTGCTTTGTCACATAAAACACCCCATCTGGCGACGAGGAAACATCAATTTTAGGGTAGAAGGAATACTCGAAAGTATAGTGAGATGTTGGATACACAGTTTTGAGCAACATCAACGGGAAGTGTCAGCCAATGCAAGATGAAAAATTGCAGATCTGACAACATATTGATGTCTGCCACCGCACAGCTCGTAGGTCGCTATTGCTGCAGTGAAATCAGACGAACTGCTTGCATGTCATCACAAAGAGGGTACAGCAGGTCCTGAAGAATGAATGACTGTCTTTGTGTTGTCATATTTGTTATTTTTTGGTTTTTCCCAAGATGGCGGCGCGTGAACACGCAGTGGCTCCCCTGTCCTGGCAAATTGGCGTTTTCATGTTTATTATGTTTGTTAAAGTCATTATAAGTGCCTTGCATGCTGGGTCCGAGAGGACAGTAATTTCATCTGCGCTGTATGTCATGCATATTAGCATGTTTGACAATAAAGCTGACTTTGACTTTGACTATGACTTTGACCTTGACTTTGACTTCGTCCCTGCTTGAGAATTTAAACAACCAGCCCACAGTGTACCCATGTGAGTGGGATAAACTCTTCACAAAAACTGTTAATCACTTCACAATATTCATATTTTTCTTTCTTGGTGTATTTCCAGGACATCGTTATGCATGTAATGCACAAACAATTTGCATTCTGAGCAAAAGAAGGTCATCCGTTTGAGAGTAGAACTCTATTGACACTGACTACTGTGTTGAGTGATTGTTGCGTGGGCTCTCTGTAATTTATTCTGTTTAGCGAGGAGGATTCAGGTGTATGGACGGCTTTTAAGTGTGCTTCTCGTGTCTGAAAAGCAGAGAGGGAAAAAAGGTTCTGCTTTTTAGTTTGAACATGGTCGTGTCACTCGACTGTGCAAAAGGTCGTACTGCGAGTTCAAGAGGTATTGCTGGAGGACATACTTCCCTAAAAATGAGGGGTCAATTAGAATTGATGATGTGGGTTGTCATGTATAGCTCATTACAACATCTGCACAATGTGAATGTTGTGTGCTATAATAAATCTATTATTTAAAATTATAATAAATCATTTTACAATAAATATTTATTTAAAACTATAATAAATCATCAAGTCCGCTGATATTATGAATATCATGTAAGTGGCCCACTCATTCAAACTCGAGGAAGTAAACCTGAAATGTATTACGTAATTATAGACATGGGGTGGTCAACTCCGGTCCTTGAGGGCCACTATCCTGCATATTTAAGATTTTTCCCTCCTCCAACACAATTTTTTCAAATGATCAGCTCATCAGCAAGCCCTGCAGAAGCTTGAATATGATCTTGACCAGTGACCTTCAAAGCCCGAAATCGCCCATTGCTGCAATAGACTTTGGTCCGGTTTTAAGTATGCAGAAAGACACTTCCAAGTTAAATATTTTCATTTTTTACTATTACACTCACTGTTATCAGTTTCAATTTGTATTTTTGGACAGAACAGTCGATAATGAAAGAAAGAGGTGCTAAAATAATCGTTCAAGCAGAAGTGTTCATTTTAAATCCACGTTAAATCCAACTTCTTTCATTTTAGGCAACTGGCTAAAATAACACATTTCCTTTCTCATGAGCATGTTGAAGCAGTAATTCATGCCTTTGTCACATTTGGCTTGAGTTCTGTGCTTTACTTTGGATTCAGCCAATGCTCTATGAAGCATCTCCAGCTGGTCCACAATGCTGCTGCCCGTCTCTTGTGGTACTCGTAAGATGAAGCACATACCTCCTACTCTGGCTTGCCTTCACTGGCTCCACATACATTTTAGAATTCATTTCAAGATCTTATTATTTGTCTTCAAATCTTGAAATGGCCTCGCTTCTCCTTCCCTCTCTGAGCTCATCCACCACTACACACCTTCCTGACGCCTCAGGTCTGCTGACCAGACATTACAGTAAAGTCTCGTTATATCGATATTCAAGGGAGTCCGAAAAAATATCGATATAACCGGGACTATCGATATATCCGACCCTGTTTGCATGTAATTTTCTCCGTGCGTGCATAGAAATAGTATTGATATAACAGGGACTATCGATATATCGATATAACGAGACTTTACTGTATTTGATGTGCCAAAAACTAATCGGAGGCTCAGAGGGGATCAGGCCTTTTCCGTTGCTGGTCCCCCTCCCTGGAATGAACTGCCACTGTACATTCCGCAAGGCCCATCACTGCCCATGTCACGTTACGGCGGCGACAGTGGCAGCTGGCGAGCAGGAACGTGTGGTATTGGCGATGGATCGTTAAGCAGGACAGAGGCGTGGGTACCGGCAATGGATTTATTAACATAAAGCGCGGGTCCGAAAATACGCGGACCCGGTAAAACTCGTGAAACAAACTCAAAATGACAACTGACAATGTTAGTGGGTGAGTGGCGGCAATCCACCCAACCACACTAATCAAGAAAAATAAAGTGGCACACGGGGGTGCGAAATGACCTACGACGCGGTGCAAACAACAAACGCGTTCGTGGCTAAAATCATTCCTCGGGCGCAGCAAATAATGTACTGGTAACAAGTTCCACGTACTGGCTTGGCACAAGGCGAAGTATCTTCCGACGCTGGGTGAGTGCCAGCGTCGGGTTTAAATGTCCATAGTCAATGAGGAGGAAATTGACAGCAGCTGGCGAGCGGCGGGAGCGGAGGCCCCGCCCAGCTGTCAACTGGCTCATGACAGTACCCCCCCCTCAACGGACGCCTCCTGGCGGCCCACCTGGTTTCGACGGGTGAGCCTCGTGGAACTCCCTCAGGAGCGACGGGTCCAGAATCCAGGTTCGCGGAACCCATTGATGGTCCTCCGGTCCGTAACCCTCCCAGTCGACCAGGTACTGGATGCCCTTTCCCCTGCGGCGTGAATCCAGGATCTCCCGCACTGCGTATGCCGGTCCTCCGTCCACCATCCGCGGGGGGGGGGGGGGGGGGGGGGGGGTTGGGCAAGAGGGGGGGCCAAGGGGCTGGACTCCACCGGTTTGATGAGGGAGACATGGAAAACCGGGTGGATCTTCATGGAGGCGGGCAGCCGAAGTCGGACCGCGACCGGGTTGATGATGGCCTCCACAGTGAAGGGGCCCGCGAATCGCGGACCCAATTTGGGGGTTGTCCCGGCCAGCCGTAGGTCCCTTGTGGACAACCAGACCTTCTGGCCCACCTGGTAGGCTGGCGCGGAACGGCGACGGCGATCCGCGACCCTCTGGTTCCGGACTGCCGTGCGTGATAGGGCTGCCCTGGTCTCCCTCCATACACGATGGGCCCGCCGAAGATGGTGTTGTATCGACGGGACCTCCACCTCCCATTCCTGTGTGGGAAAGAGCGGCGGCTGGTAACCATAAGCCGACATAAACGGTGACCGACCTGTGGCTGAGGAGACCAGGGTGTTGTGGGCATATTCCACCCACGGGAGATGGATGGACCAGGCCGAGGGACGATGAAGGCATACGCAGCGCAGGGCCGCCTCCAGGTCCTGGTTCTTCCGCTCGGTCTGGCCGTTGGATTGTGGATGGTAACCGGAGGACAGGCTGGCCGACGCCCCCACGGACCTACAGAAACGTTTCCAGACCCGGGATACGAACTGGGGCCCTCGGTCCGACACGATGTCAGTGGGGATCCCGTGGAGACGGACGACGTGTTTGACCAATAGTGTCGCCGTCTCAATAGCGGACGGCAACTTGGTCAACGGCACGAAGTGTGCCGACTTAGAAAATCGGTCCACTATCGTGAGAATGACCGTCTTACCACGGGATGGGGGGAGGCCGGTGATGAAATCCACTGATATGTGGGACCAAGGGCGCGGGGGGACAGGTAGGGGGCGGAGCAGTCCTGCCGGAGGCTGATGGGAGACCTTGCCACAGGCGCACTCCGGGTAGGCCTTAACAAAGTCCGCCACGTCGTCGCGGCGCCGCGGCCACCAGAATCGCTGGGAGACGAGGTGCTCAGTGCGGCTCACCCCTGGGTGACACGCCACCTTGGATGCGTGCCCCCACTGGAGCACCTCCGAGCGCAGCGACTGGGGGACGAACAGTCTGCCTGTGGGACACTTATCGGGGGTCGGGGTACCTCTTAATGATTCCATGACCCTCCGGTCGACCTCCCACTGGAGCGCCCCCATGATCTGGCGGCCGGGCAGGATGGGTTCCGCAAGGTCTTCCTTGTCTGCTGGCTCGTGGATCCGCGAGAGGGCGTCGGGCTTGGTGTTTTTGGTTCCTGGACAGTAGGTTAGGGTGAAGGAGAAACGTGTTAAGAAGAGCGCCCACCGTGCCTGGCGTGCGTTCAGCCTTTTGGCGGCCCGGATGACCGCCAAGTTTTTATGGTCCGTAAGCACGGTGAACGGCTCCTTCGCCCCTTCGAGCCAGTGCCTCCACTCCTGAAGAGCCAATACGACGGCGAGCAACTCTCTGTTGCCCACGTCGTAGTTGGCTTCGGCGGAGCTGAGGCGGCGGGAGAAGAAGGCGCAGGGGTGGAGTTGCTGGTCGACTGAGGAGCGTTGGGAGAGTACTGCCCCAACACCTGAGTCCGAGGCGTCTACCTCCACAATGAACGCGGCGTTGGGGTCTGGATGGCGGAGAACTGGGGGGTGAGAGAAAGCCTCTCTCAGCAGCCGGAACGCGGCGTCCGCTTCTCTCGTCCACCTGAACGGGGTCTTAGTGGAGGTGAGTTGGGTGAGAGGGAGGGCTTTCCGGCTGTAGTCCCGGATGAAGCGGCGGTAGAAGTTGGCGAACCCCAGGAAGCGTTGTAACTGCTTGCGAGAGGTGGGTGTGGGCCATTCTACTACCGCTTTGGTCTTGGCTGGGTCAGCCCGGATCTGCCCCCGCTCCACGATGAAGCCCAGGAAGGATAAGGAGGAGGTGTGGAATTCACATTTCTCGGCTTTGACGTATAGTCGATTCTGCAGCAGCCACTGCAGAACTAGCCGGACGTGCTGGCGATGTGCCTCAAGGGACTCTGAAAAAATTAAAATGTCGTCCAAATACACAAAACAGAAAATATTCAGAAAATCCCTCAAGACATCATTAATAAGGTTCTGGAACACAGCGGGTGCATTGGTGAGACCAAACGGCATCACCAAGTACTCGAAGTGTCCCAGAGGTGTCTTAAATGCGGTCTTTCATTCATCCCCCTCTTTGACCCGAACAAGATGATAAGCGCTCCGGAGGTCCAGTCTAGTGAAGATGGTCGCGGCCTGGAGGGACGCGAAGGCGGAGTCAATCAGTGGGAGCGGGTATTTGTTCTTTATAGTTATTTCGTTGAGTCCCCGATAGTCCACGCACAGACGCAAGGATTGATCCTTTTTAGTGATAAAAAAGAACCCCGCTCCCAAAGGTGACCGTGATGGCCGAATGAGCCCGGCCGCGAGCGAAGAGTCAATGTAGTCCCGGAGAGCCTGTTGTTCGGGTTGGGAGACGTTGTACAGACGAGAACTGGGAAACGGAGCGTTGGGCTGAATGTCAATGGCGCAATCATAGGGACGGTGCGGTGGTAACGACAGGGCGCGGTCCTTGCTGAACGCCTGTCGTAGGTCGTGGTAACAAGGCGGCACCCCCTCTAGGCTAATCTCCTCCCTAGGGTAGCTGTGAGATGGTGCCGACCCACCCGCGGCCGACCGGAGGCAGTGAGCGTAACAGAGGGGGCTCCACCCCTGAATGGTAGGTCCGTCCCACGAAATGGCCGGATTGTGGGTCCCCAGCCAAGGTAACCCGAGCACGATGGGAACCGAGCGTGAACGCATCACGAAAAACCGCCGGTTTTCCACGTGATTGCCCGAGAGTACGAGTCGAAGCGGCACGGTTTCTTGCGTAACCTCGGCGAGTAACCGACCGTCGAGATCGAGTATGCTCCGACTCGCCCCCAGCTGAACAACCCGACACCCCAACGCCGACACGACGCGCGGGTCTATAAAACAGCCGTCGGCCCCCGAGTCCACTAAGGCCCGAACGGACATTGTCCTGGTGGGACCGTGTATAACGGCATCCAGCTCCAGTCTCCGCGACGTGAACCCCCCCGCGGACCTTAAGGGAACCCGTTGCTTGTGTGGACGGGGTAACTTACAGTCACTGGGGGTCTTTCCGGGAAGCCCCCAACTGGGACAGTCCGGGGCTCGATGACCCAACTTGCCGCAGAGCTGGCATGCCGGGCCGGTGTTGCGTCGCTCCGGCGCCCGCGCAACGGCCCTTTCGCCCCCCATCTCCATCGGCTCCACGGCCGCGTGCCCCCCACGCGGAAAGGTCCGGGCACCCCCTCGGGTCCCTGCTGGCGGCTCGAGATTAGCCTGGGCAGCCCGCTCCCGGGCCCTGTCTCGCATCCGGTTGTCAAGCTGCAGCGTGAGGGAGATCAGCTCGCGAAGGCTGGAGCACTCGTCGCGGGTAGCCAGCTCGTCCTTCAACGCCGCGCTGAGCCCGCGCCGAAACATCCCTCGCAGCGCACGGTCGTCGTACCCGCTGGCGGCAGCCAGGACGCGGAAGGCGACGGAATATTCCGCCGCCGATCGGCTACCCTGCTGGCAGATCCACAGCTGGGACTCCGCTGCCTGCCCACTCACCGGGTGATGGAAAACCTGCCGTAACTCGGCGACGAAGTCCGGGAAGGAGGCTCGGAGCTCCGGCCGAGATTCCCAGACGGCCAACGCCCAAGCGGCTGCGGGTCCGGCAAGCAGGCTGGTGACGTAAGCCACTTTGGCCGCGTCCGTGGTGTATACGGAGGGTTGCTGGTCGAAAACTATGGAGCACTGCAGCAGGAATTGCGCACAGCGCCCGGGCTCCCCTCCGTAACGGGCGGGATGTGGGATGTTGGGTTCGCGGCTCAAAGTTTGGGGAGGGACGGCCCCCGCGGCGAACGCGCCGCTGGTCTCAAGTCTATCTACCCGTTGGGCTAACCGGGTGATGTCGCGGCGGATCTCCGCGATGGCGGGCACCACTTGGCCGAGCTGCTCCGCCTGCTGAGCGAGGACGGAGAAGATTCGGTTACTGTCCGCAGGATCCATGTTGGTCGGAAGATTCTGTCACGTTACGGCGGCGACAGTGGCAGCTGGCGAGCAGGAACGTGTGGTATTGGCGGTGGATCGTTAAGCAGGACAGAGGCGTGGGTACCGGCAATGGATTTATTAACATAAAGCGCGGGTCCGAAAATACGTTGACCCGGTAAAACTCGTGAAACAAACTCAAAATGACAACTGACAATGTTAGTGGGTGAGTGGCGGCAATCCACCCAACCACACTAATCAAGAAAAATAAAGTGGCACACGGGGGTGCGAAATGACCTACGACGCGGTGCAAACAACAAACGCGTTCGTGGCTAAAATCATTCCTCGGGCGCAGCAAATAATGTACTGGTAACAAGTTCCACGTACTGGCTTGGCACAAGGCGAAGTATCTTCCGACGCTGGGTGAGTGCCAGCGTCGGGTTTAAATGTCCATAGTCAATGAGGAGGAAATTGACAGCAGCTGGCGAGCGGCGGGAGCGGAGGCCCCGCCCAGCTGTCAACTGGCTCATGACAGCCCATCTTTAAAATCTGTTTCAACACTCATTTGTACTCTTTGGCATTCGACTCAGCATGATTCCGACTTTATCTTGGTTTCACGCTCTGGTGCTTTCTACTAACTTTGTGAGTGATTTATTTCCTGTATATGATAGTTGACCATGTTCAGCACTTTGTTGGGGTTTCAGTGTATGTATATGTATTGTATTGTATTGTATTGTATTGTATTTAGAATATCTGAATTTTGTCCATAGTAATCTAGGAAAGACCATACCTCCTTCAGTCAAATAGGCAACAGCATAACAGCACAAGGCCATGGTGGTGTGCCTGTTGCAAGTGTGCCTGCATGTGTACAGAATGATTGACATTCAGTCAATCACACCTGTCTCTGATTGTTTTTTCTATGGCTGTGACCGTAATCAGAAAGAAATAGAGGTAAAAGATGGGGACAGAAAACACAGATTATTTTTTTCCGGATGGACTACCATTAGGTCATTCCGAAACCTTTAATATATATGATTTTTGGGGTGGGGGTGGGGGGGGGGGTTTCTTCAAAAAATGCCAGGTTCCCCTATAATAGAGGTACAATGTTCTGTGACCCCTAACAAACAGAAAATCTTGCCGGAATTCACTCAACTTCAACATGAGTGTCATCTTCTGAACCCTGCAAGTCACGGCTTTAAATGAAACTACGACTTGGGTCGTATTTGTCTTGGCTCTCTCACTGCATCACTGCTTGCTTGTCGGAATGTGTTCCCAGTCCCAAATCACACATGCTTCATTTGGATTGGATTGGATTTGCCTTTATTAGTCTCGCAGTGGAGAAATTTACATTTCACAGCAGCAAAGTGAAGAAAGGAATGAAAGTAGAAAAACAAAATACATGAGCTTCTTGAAAGGCAGCCACTCTCACGGTGCCGTCTTGAAGTCAAAAGAACAAAAAAACTAAATAACAAATAATATGACAGCACAAAGACAATATGACAACACAAAGACACGGAGAGTCATTCATTCTTAAGCACTTTCTGTACCCTCTTTGTTTCATGAAGCAGTTCTAGATGAAAGAGGAGAGGATCAAAGCGTCTTTCCACCAGTGGATCAGGGACATCAGGGTGGAATGTGCGCGTCGACTACAAGCTAAATGTTGAAAGCAAACACACTCCAATGCACGCAAAAGAAAATATGTTATGGTGCTGGTGATTATCAGCAAGCAAGTATATGCTTTAAACAAATTAAAATTAATCCAAATGTTGACAATATCAATAGATTTGATCCAATTCATGCAGTCTTTTTCAGAGAGCAGAACACTATAATTTTGATCAAAGTTACCCACTTGTTAAAAACAAAACTCTCAAAGTTGCCTAAATGCATGGGAGTTTTTAATGTTCAGCATCTTGACCAATAAATCATTTCACTTTAATGCATTTCATAAATAATCTGCTGGAAAGGTAATTAGTCCAGGTGTTTACATATGTATCCACCATCAGGCTGCACAGTAAGAGCCGACTTGCATGAATATGTTTTAGGTGATTACATTCAACCGAGTAGTGGAAAGAAAGATGAGCTACAGTTGGGCAGGTATCAAAAGCAACAGTTGTCGCTATTCATCATGCTTGCTTGGTTGAGTTTCCCTTATGTGGTGCAGCTTTGAGGAGAGGTGGTTTACAGTGTTTGGCACCAAGATTTTTCAATTAGTAGCATCTTTGGAATTTTAATTTTATGTAGAGGCGAAGCATGCATAATCTACTGTCATTTGTATGGATTGCGTTTTTTTTTTTTTTTTTAGAAAATGTATGTTTCCATACAGGCGGTTCGGTAGTTGAGTGGTTAGCATGTCGACTTCACAGTGCAAAAGTACCGGGTTCAATTCCATCTCTGGCCTTTCTGTGTGGAATTAGAATTTTCTATCATCCTGGTCCGACGGTTTCCCACATTCCCACATTCCAAAAACATGCACGGCAGGCTGATTGAAATCAAATTGTCCATAAGTGTGTTCATCTCCGTGTGCCTTGCTAGCAACCGGTTCAGGGTGTCCCACGTCTACTCCCTGAAAATAGCTGGCATAAGCTCCAGCACTACCCACGTCTCCAGTGAGGATGAAGCAATTCGGAGAATGAATATTGACATACTTATTACATGAACCACAAAACAAAAGAAAAACATAATAATGAATGATGCACATGGTGTCCACATAACGAGGTACTGGCATTTTGAGTATCCAACCAGGAGTCGCTCAATATGCATACAGTTTAAAACATGTAAAGAAAATTCAAATTACGGAGTCCTTCACAATTATGGGTTTTGCTGCAGTTTTCATCCCGGCCGATGCCCTTCGATTCATGCACCTCCAAAATTCTAAAGCAGACCATGATATACTCTATCAAGTGATCTTGTTTATTCTGGTGACAGTATCCACACTCACCGAACCAACTTGCCGGCAAAATTGTTTTACTATCTTGACATTTAAAAAATTGAAAGAGAACTTTGCCAGCATTGTTGTGTTCATTTTAGCAATAGTGCACATTTTGCTTTCACAGACTTTTTCCATCTATTTTCAGAAATTATAGCAGGGTTACTTTCCTTTTGACAAGCATTTTTAAGTTTATGACTGCGACCAGCCGTGTATATTCATTTTGAAAACTCAGTTACAGCATCGCCCCCGATGAGTGAGAGTCTTTTGTCTGGTATTGCTGTTAAACCATCAGTGGGGCATGAAGACAACGTGTGATGACAGACAGTCCTCTGAGGTCTGTCTGGTTATCCTGTACTGCCTCCTCATCGTCAAATGCTCGACAGCATCCTTATACAGTGAACTCGCAGTACACATTTGTCATTGAGAGAGGCTCAGAGCTTGGTAAACTCTTGAAAACAATTCACGACCTAGGCATAGATATATTAGATTTTCAATGTCTTTCATAAGAATGGCTATGGATGTGACACAAATGTGCAATGTGGAATGAGGCCACATGGAGAACTGTATTCTCAACACAAACTTTTTCTGTTGAGCTTTTATTGTCCAAAAATCCGAGATCCCATAATTTGAGGGGAAGAAAATAATTGCCTCTTCGTTTGAGCATGACAATGTCAGTTGACCGCATAAAAGGTTGTATTTCAAATAAAAGGCATGTTGCTGGAGCTGATACTTGCCAATAAATGACAGGCAAATTAGAAATGATGAAGTTTCTCTGCTGACGTAGCTCATTACAATACTGGGATCATTGATGATGATGGTTTATGAGTTTGAGATCTCAAGGTGAACTGGTGATGATTATCAGTCTCTTAAAATGTTCCACTGAGATTTAATATGGACTCATTCAGAATATTATTAAAGTAGAATATGATATTTTCCTAGCTGTCTGATTATGATGAAAATGGATAACTAATACCCTTCAAAAATGCACACATGAGTAGTTGAACTTACTGAGATGTGCCTTGTACTTGTCTCCTATTTTCATCAGTGAACATTTTCATTAATCAAGCAGTGATTTTTTTTCGCACATTTAATGATGACTTACAACTTGTCACATTTCGCACAGAGATATCAACACTTGAAATTTCTGTGGTGTTTTTCAAGACAGAAAATGTTACTACATATTTGAAATCATGCCCAATTAAATGATATACCCGATGCCACCATGACATGTTGCTGTCATTTAGGCTAACATAGTATGAACACCATGAACATGGAATTTTCCCCTGACTAAATACGAAAATCGCAGCGATTATTTACTGTTGATGAAATATGTCATGCAAATATTTATGTATTTATTTATTTATTATATATTTATATATTAATATATTTATATTTATGTATATATAATAATATAATAATATATAATATAATAATATATATATATATATATATATATATATATATATATATATATATATATATATATATATATATATATATATATATATATATATATATATATATATATATATTTATGGCGATCTGCATCACAATAACAGAAACTTTTACTAATTAGGACACTGTAAAATGAAGTCATGAAGGCTTTTCCCTTCAGAACATAGGAGGGTGATTTTATATAAACAATACATTTGTTTGGGGGATATGCTCACGGTAATGTTGAAGGATAAACATCTCACACACTTCACCACACTAAAATGATCCCCTTCAAGTTCTTAGAAACAAAGTATTCATTTTGATTGATATTAGTTAGTTGAATAACTAAATACCCAAAATATTTCTGTGATAATTACAGTGTGTTGCATTTGCCAAACATTAGCCATGATTTTTTGATGAAAATCTAAATGTATTGATACTTTTACTAAGCAATGTATCTACCAGTTTGGCAAGACAGCATGTCCCTGTCAGGGTTGGTGTGGAACAATCACCATTTTTACGAGAAAAAAAAATAAAAAAAATCAGACAAACATGTTTAGAATTACTCTGGACTATTTGTACTTCATAGAAGTGAATTTATTTGCATATATTAAGGGAAACAATGTGAGACCGTGTCAAATCATTCTGATGTGCAAAACTTGAGTGACGTATATACTTGCAGCACTGTCATGCAGCTTTGATAATAAATGACAAACATGATTTTATTTCATTCTTTTATTGAAATGATAACTGCATTGTGATAGTCTTCTTTGTTTAAAAGGCTTTTTTTTGTTTTGCAATATTTATCTCAATGGTAAACCTTTCATCATTGAAAAAAACACTAAGTATCAACTTGACCTTTGTTCTAAATTGTCCAAAATGTATGTGAATTTATTGATTTACGTTCACTCTTGTTTGCCTATCTCAATCTTTTACTTGAGTTTTGTCACCACTCCACTGTATATCCAATGTATATGCAGCAAAAATGTTTCTTGAAACACATTCAGGATAAAATGAAAACTACTCTTCTGCATGTTTTCAGCAGCTGTTTAATTGCATGCCAAATGTTCAGGGGGCGAAAAAGTATATGTATATCAAATATCAAATGTGTTTCAGACGACTGGTCCGGGTATGCTTGGTGATTGGCATCCAGTGAATACCTCATTAAGAAAACTCTGAATGTGAGCACGAGCGTGAATATGTGCGCTCCATCAGATCGCTGCCTTTGGAATGTGGCTTTTCCATGGACCAATTTCAATTAGAAAAGACATTTTTGAAGTCTCGCGAGGAGAGTCTGTTTTCAAAGCTCAATAAGATATCCATCAAATAGTCCCAGCGGTTGATCGATGTGGTGTTTGACATTGTTGCTCAGCCTGTCTTCAACTTCAAATGATCCTGGCAAATTATTTGCTTCCCAGCTGCTTTGGGCTCTTGGGACATGAACGAAATAAGATTACTCATCACGAAATGTTTGCCACTTTGGAAAAGGCAACCATGACAATATTACTGAAGACTAACGTTGTTCAAATCCTAATTGAATAGGATTAATCTAGTGTGAAAAAGTAAATGCAAAAACAAACTGTGAAATAATATCAGATATTTGTGAATCCTCTTCTCTCACACCAGCTGCCTAAATAATACAAATGCTAAGAATATATCATAATTTGTTGTTGTTTTGTACAAAAAAAAAAAAAAAAAAAAATCAGAATCATTCCATGTCGACACAGATATATTCAAAAATACATATCTTCTTTTTTGGAGTCTTGTTTTTTTGGGGGTTAAAAAGTGCTATTGAAAAACACCAATGTGTGTGAAGATTTTACTAAAGTCCATCTTATCCATTTGTGCCTAAAGAGGAAACTTTTTCCCCTTATTAGCATAAATGTACATTCAACATTTCATCATCGTAATGGACGGACAAGACGGAATACATGAGCTGTTTTTTTTTTTTTCCGGATCTTTAATCGGCGAAAATGTTCTTCAAAATGCTAATGATGTTTTCATGTGGATGTAGTATTTCATTTGTTTATTTATTCATTTATTTACATGACACTACAATACATATATGTATTGTAGTGGCCTACTCGTAGTTGTGGTCTAAAGGTGAGTGATTTTCCTTGTTTTATAATGCTGCTTATTTCCAGCACACTGCCTTTGCCCTAATTTGAGGGCCAAGAGTACAATCGCAGGCCTGTGCCAGGGATTGACCTTTCATTGATTTACATCTGATAGTGTGCGGAAACCCAGTTGGCTGTGTGGGTATCTTCAGCTGTGGTCTCTTTAATTACCACATGAACAATGGGTCAGTTGTCCCCATGCGTCTCCAAGCGTAACATCTCGACAACATGGAGTGGGATGAGGAAAGCAGCTGTCACCAATGATTTCACTCTGTGGATTCTTTTTTATTTATTTATTTATTTTCCAAAGATCAAGGGAGACAAAAATATTTGAGAATACTGAGGAAAGCCATGCGGGTACTGACTCCTTCCCTGACTCGTGACTGAAACCATGGAATGCTAAATGGCGCATTTCGTCACAAAATTGTATACATCCATCTATCCGTTCAACTATCCGCCCATCCGTTCGTGTGGAAATCCAATTTGGTGTGACACAGCACACATTTTCAGTCTTATTGGCAGTGTTAGGAAAATGACTTTTATAAATATAATGTGTTTCATACTTTTAAGTACTAGTATTTGCGTTTGAAAGCAATGAGGATGTTACAACAATGCCCTAATCAGATGGTAATGAATTGAGAAAAGGTGAAACAAATAGACACATTTTCATATTTGTCTGTGTTGGCTCTCAGTCGTACAGGAGTGATCCATCGAGGAAAAGGTTTCTTCAGCTGTCAGCTGTACTTCTTTGAAGTGCGCCATTTTTGTTAGCGAACTAAAGTTGTTCTGCTAACTCTAGTCTTATACATAACACTAATGGACGGAGGTGGCAATGCCATACCTCTGCTCTATAGGTCCCTGCTCTAAGTTTGGGGGAGCTGTTGTTTTGGCTTGATAGTATGAAATATAAATGTTCCCATGTTCTCTCTCTTTTAGCTAAATTCATACAAACTTATAATAATGAATGAACAAACCTGCAGTGAGCAGTGCTCCTGAAACTGTCTCCACAGCTTTGCTATTATGCGCGTGTAGGAGCATTTTCAGATGACTATTGGCCAAATTTACAGTCTGATAAGATTTGTGGGCTCTTCATCGGGTATCCAGCTGTGTGGTGAATACACATCTCCTTGGGAAGCCAAATGGCCCCACTTTTGAGATGCATGAAATACAAGCTTCAAACAATCTCGAAAATGGTTTTCAACCAGATGGGGATATGTTATATTGCACGGTCAAATTGAACAGAACAAAGTAGTGTCAAATTGTCTCCCCTGCAGGGCTGAAATAATAACTCTGTCTTTTCACTCCCCTCAGTGGTGCCCTCCCTACTCTGTGCTATCGTTTAAACATTTTAGTCAATGACAGAGATGTTCCTCATTGGGGGTAGAACTGCTGCACATTGTGAAGCAAAGCCATGAATGAGTGTTTTTTTTTTTCTTAATTAACCATAGCACTGACTGATTTGAATTTCAAAAGAGTTTAAAATGGCGGACAAATTATACTCTCTAATTAGTCAAAATGAGGTCAAGGATGTGATATAGATGTGACTGGATGTACACATCCAATACAAGCAGGAATACCATCCATGCATTTTCTATGCCATCGATCATGTATGAAGAGCCTAGCTGACTAAACATGAACAATGTCGCAATCATTAGACACATCAGTTAATTCAAGCGGAATTTGTTTTTTCTTGGGACTTTTTTCTATATATTACAAAGCGTAAGGAATATTCCAATTTTTGGGGGAACATTCAGAATGATCCAAAAATTCAAGATTCACAGATTAAGTTCGTTTAACTTTCTCTAAACTTTGGAATGCATGCCTGGTCATTCAGAGTTACACTGATGAAGTTGGAAGATCGGGCAATTAACATACAGTAAAGTCTCGTTATATCGATATTCTCGGGAGTCCGAAAAAATATCGATATAACCGGACTATCGATATATCCGAACCTGCGCGCATGTAATTTTCTCCTTGCGTTCATAGAAATAGTATCGTAATAAGCGGTACTATCGATATAACCGATATCGATATAACGAGACTTTACTGTATTTGGTTATATTCTACTCTCAAAATCATAAACACGAAACGCTTAATAAAATATTCTCTTCCATCACCGATGTCCTCAGATTCGGAAATCTTACGTGATCACACATGATCACGCGAAAATAGAGAAGAGAAGCCACTTAACTCGAACTTTTTGTGAGTCGTGTGTGTTTCTCCAGTCTATTAAGATCACGTGGATAAATGTGACAATTGACTAAAAACTTTAAACACAATACAGTAGTTGCTTGTGGCGATCGGTCATTTTTAAAAGATAGTTTCTTGACAGTTACAATTGTCACCTTGCAGACATCCTTGGGCATTAACCCCTGTTTACATGCACATCCGTGCGTTCGCGTGTAAATACACACATATAAGCTCTCCTTCATGATGTAGCTATACATAATTAGATTTCTGAGTTTGGGAAGGTAGTCTCAGATTGATGTTTACATGATGTGTGTAATGTATTTCGGAAGCTGGATTTTACAGTGTGTGCTTCCCGGATATGGCCCTTTCAATTTGATTCTGTTCTCCAGCTTGCTCCTCTTCACCTTCTTGTCCTACTCCAGCCATGCCATTGGTGGACATCCCTACACAACCTGCTGACTCCGCCTTTCAATTACTACCACATGTTACCTATTCAGTTCAGTATATAAGCACTCTGTTTTTTGTTGCTCAGTCCTTTTATGTCTAAAATATTTTGACACAAAGATCAGTGGTGCATCACTGAGGTTCTTTCATAACAGTGATAAATATCTTGGGAAAAAAATAAATGATGACATTAATCGGGAGGATTGCTATGTAATCATTTCGTACATCTCAGTTTGATGGCATCTGTTTACCAAAAGTTGTTACTCATCAGCATAAAATTGTGTGACCCAGAATCCCATTAGCGTCCTCTTCTGCATTTTAGAACTGTCTTGTGCAGATCTGCCATTTTTACTTGACTACAATTTCAAAAGCGGAATGTTTATCGTTATTACTGGCCCTTAATCTCTTGTGACAGTTAATCACGTTACAAGTTCCTGGGTAGCTTCATTTTTTTTTACCACATTCATCTTGTCTTTGTGTCTGTGAGGACATAATATTTACAACTCAGGATAACCAAATGGTTCATTACACATTGTGTCCCCATCTTTGTGAGGCCTCTCACATAAGACAAGTCGCCTGTGTTCCCTCAGTGCTGCTTAGATGAGCTGTGATTAATGTCTTCACGGTCTGGTCAAAGTGTCGATATCTTCACCAGCTGGGCCCATCTGTCATGTTTTTCCTGTGACACTCTGAACGTAACTCTTGTCGTATCAGAGAGGCCATCCATCAAAGTGGTAAACAGAGACATCTCCCATTAGCGACCCTGAACACTTCTCATCATATACTGTAACAGACAAGCAATCATCTGATATTATGTAGCACCACAGGCTAATGTGAAATATTAACAGATATACAGAACTCCAGCTGCTGATTGGATGGAGCATCTGTGCAAAACATAATTGTCGGTTAAAATTGTGAAAACAGTAGATAGTGGATTGTGTGAAAAGTTGCTACATATATTTCTTTGTCACAACAAATGTCATTGTACATTGTTCAATGACAATAATGACTGATCATAAATTAACAGACAGGTTGGTAAAATCATCTATCCATCAATTTTCTATATCAATTGTCTGTATGGGGTTCGCGGGTCACCTTGAGCCTATCCCAGCAAACTATCCCAGCAAACCCGCCCTGTCGCAAGGTCGGTAGGGAGAGAGAGAGAGGGAGAGATAGGGAGATAGAGAGATATATAAATACATAGATATATGAATAGATAGATAGATGAATATATAGAAAGATTTATGTATGGTGTGTGTTTTTAGAACTGTTTCTCAATGCAAGGAATGTCATGACAGGCAAACAAAGTCGATTTGTTGCAATGCCTTTTAGTTTCCTGTGGGGGACAGTACATTCAGGCACAGGACACTCTATATGGAAAACCATCCGTATTGTATCCACCAACGCTGCCGCTCAGTTAAATACTGGAGGTTAGAGGCCACAGTCAGTTTACTAGGGATCAACCATCTCATTCTTACCATCACACCCCCACCTCACCTCTGACACATTTGCTCGAATAATGCCGACAATTTAATGTTTGGAATAAATCGGCACTTAAAATATAGATGTGTTTTTTTTTTCAGTAATGTTATGAAGTTATGATCAAACTAAAATATGTTTCACTGCGCAGCTTGGCTTCTAATGTCATTCAGACTCCATATTTCTATGTATACATTCTTGGCCTTCCCAAACTATTTTTTTAAACATTCATAACTAAAACAGATGGTAATCTCAGCAGCAGGTGGGGCTTCTCAAGGATGAAGTTGTTAAAGTTAAAGATAAAACATGAAGGGAAAACAGATAAAAGATCAGATATTGCGTCAACGTACTCTACTATTTACATCTAGATCATGGTGAACCACATGACATTTAAAAGTCTTTATAAGGTAAAAGAGCAAAAAAATTGAGGACAGGTTTCCAAAAAGAGCGAGATAGTGTTTCTTTGACTCTTTGAAATCCAAGTATGATCTGGCACACATTTAGAAGAAACGCTAATTGCTTCAGCACCTCTGTGCCAAAACCCAGTCACTTGTGAGACCATAATGGGAAACAGAATTCCACCATGTCATGCAGGGCGTTTCTCCCTCCTTGGTCAGATCATTGTCACCTATTTTCATCGCTAAAATCAGAAATTGCAATAAAACCAGTCGGTGTGCATCACGTGTATTGAAGAATGAAGCAAAGGACAGTTAAAATTAGTTTAATTTCCTTTGGTGTAAACAAATACACCATGTTGTCCCCAGACCATCAGAGTAGGTAATTGGCTGCTATAACTCAACAGAACGCTTTGCCCTGATCTACACATAATACTTCCTGCACTTAACAAAATCCATTTTTCAACCCTCAGAGGAGTTATGACACACTAATGCATTATTATACAAATGTCCGATCAAGTTCGGCCTCTAGAAAACATTAAATGTAGCAATGGTTAATTCAAGAGATAATAATTCTTTAAGAAGTATAAAAAAACTAAGAAAATAAATAAATACATAAAATAAATAGCAGTTCAAGTATATTTTAATTGAGCTACTGTTTCGTAGGTGGCAGAGTGGCAGCACTGAATGCTTTTTATTTTAATTTATTTTGGATAAATGTGAAAAACTCAATCCAAGAATTAGTTCCTGGACACTGAGAAGTTAAGATTGTACATGACGTGTGTATGTAAGCGATAATAGAACTAAACGGAAATTTAATAAAGGTTTCACGATTAGATTGTAACCATCAATAAACCCATTTTATTTTTTAATTTTTTTATATGTTAACGTGCACATGTCAATAGAATTTGTGCATCATGTCATCAGGTGCTGGTCGTCCCGATCAGTGGCGGACTGCCACGTTCGGATTGGCGACCAACGGGTAGCGACGTCAGCCCTGCCTGCAGCCTCGCAGGTGCAGGTTGTTTTAATCAGTGACACTAAAAAGGACTCCCGGCACGACCATCCGGTGTCGGTTCATTGTTTGTTGCAAGCTTTGTCTGCAATCGCATGCATTGTATGCTGTGCATGTGTTTGTTTAACCTTGGCAGACTTTTACACTTGGTTTTCTTTTGACACTTTGTATTTTTTTCTGTTCAGATGATTTTGATGTTTTAGATTTTGTTCCTCAATCGATCAAACACAACCTCCTGCTCCCTCCTGCCTGATTTTTGGGATCTGCACCCGCCATCACCACCTTGCAGACTGTTACACTTTGGAGGCTATTTTTTTTTTCAACTAGTGTAGAGTGTAGAGAAAGGATGTGGCATATCCACCCAGCCAAACAGACACAAGAGCAAATATTCAAGCTCAGAATCACACCAAACAACAATTTACAGTGATCAATCTTACGAAATAGGGCGGCCCGGTAGTCGAGTGGTTAGCACACCGGCTTCACAGTGCAGAGCTCGCCGGTTCGCGTCCCGGTCCGGCCTCCCTGTGTGGAGTTTGCATTTTCTCCCCGGACCCGCGTGGGTTTTCTCCGGGTCCTCCGGTTTCCTCCCACACTCCAAAAACATGCATGGCAGGCAGATTGACCACTCCAAATTGTCCCTAGATGTGAGTGTGAGAGTGACGGTTGTACGTCTTTGTGTGCCCTGCGATTGGCTGGCAACCAATTCAGGGTGTCCCCCGCCTCGTGCCCGAAGACAGCTGAGATAGGCTCCAGCAACCCCCGCGGCCCTAATGAGGAATAAGCGGTACGGAAAATGAGATGAGAATGAGAATCTTACGAAATATGTTTTTCCAACGTGGTGAAAAAAAAAAGGCAGAGCACCCAGAGAACACTCACGCAGGCACGGGGAGAATATGAAAATTCTATACATGGAAGCCACAGCCCAGATTCAAACCTTGGACCTCTGTGCTGTGTAGTGCGAGGCGGACATGTTAACTAGCCGCCCAACCGTGCCACACCACACAAGAACATCAAATAAAATAATTACTACAATAAAAGTCAATGAACTGAGCAAACTGAGTAACATGAGAGCATTATGCATGGGGCTAAAGCTCATAAATAATAGATATTATATACAACATGCAAATGTTCACGGCAAACTATTGTACAGGAATAAAAAGATACTGTGTGCACAACAACGAATCAAAGCAGCAGGAAGCACAGTCATAGTGCTTGCTGATATCGGTACAAGACTTGTTCTCGGATCTTGTTGTCTTGAGCACCACGGGGCTAGTGACAATAGTTACAGTATGATTAAATGACTCGAATACAACTTGTGACTACTTCGAAATTATTTTGTATTCATTTTTTAAATTTCAAAAAGATTTCTTTGATATTAATAATAGTGGGAATGCCTGTTATTTTACCCCTATTGCGTAACACTGCTTTACATGCTGGTTTTCAACTGCCTTTAAGGCGTGGTACTTACAAAAACCTATTGCACTTCATCTTTAGTTTGATCAATAAAATTTCTGGTGTTAAATTCCTCTACTTGCAGTTACTCATTCAAGAATGATGCGGTATGAACTGTGCATATATTTTCCATCTTTGGCAGATGCAATCATTTTCCATATCAATTTGCGTGAGCAATCATGTTAAAGGAAGTTTTTTTAAAAACCTTTGCTAAATTAAGAACAAATTTCATTCAGTGACAATGGAGAACATTGTCTGAGGGGAACTCTTCAAGGCCTATATTTTCATGCACCATGGCAATAAAATCTGATAATGATTGATTGACAAAAGCAAAATGTACACACAAAAAGTGCAAATGTAATTAAATGCGATGTACAGGCTATAGCGTGACCCTGACTCTCAAAGCTTCTTCAAGTGACTGTACGGGAATAAAACAGCTTAATCCTCATTAGGGCTGCGGCGGTGCTGGAGCCTATCCCAGCCGTCTCTGGGCACTAGACGGTGGACACCCTGAATTGGTTGCCAGCCAATTGCAGAGCACAGAGAGACAAACAACCATCCGGGTAGAATATCCAAACTGCACACAGGAAGACCGGTCCGTATCTTGAACTCACGACCTCTGCAGTCCCAATAACCAAATTTACTGTACTTGCGAAACATCCATTTATCTGTTTTCAATTCTGTATGTCTTCATTAGGTTCACAAGAGAGGTGGAGCCGATCACAGTTGATACAAAGTGAGGGGTTTGGGTATGTCAATGTCAATGTTGATTCAAAGGAATACATAAATACGTAACCCACACAAGGTAAATTCACTGCCATTCCCGAATTTATTCGGAAATTAAAAAGCATGAGGTGAGCGCCATTCCCGAATTTGTTCGGGTTTTGTTTTTTATTGCAGAGGGTGCGTTTGAAGCTTCAGTCAGACCTCTGGCAATGTTTTTCCGTTCCACAAGTCTCAGGTTTCTTACGCTGCATTGAATGTTTATTTAGTCCTAAACCAATATTCTGTGGGTCCTGCAATTTGAGTGAAAATGACAAAAACCCTGGCACTGGAGTGGACACACTTTTGCAGATCGTCAGGCAGTGAATTAGTAAAGGTTAGTAACTTTTTTTCCGCTACAAAGCGTCTTTTTTACGGTCAAGGGCGGTTCTTTAGTGACGTCACGTACGGAGCGTCACCAACTCAAAAACAAGACTTCCTGAATATTCAGCGTGAGTCTTAAAACGTAAAATATAGCTACATGCGGTGGAATCTTTGTAAAATACGCTCAGTAGAAGTCATTTGAAGCCATTTTACAAATTATGGACACAACTTGTCCGGAGACGTCGGTTGTCCGTTAACTGATTGAACATGCCTCAACCCACCTAAACATTGTGGGCTCCTTTTGGATGTGCGCTCTTCACTGAAGTCATAAACACCCCTTGTGATGATACCTGAATGAGGACTGAATTGTTTTCCCCTCATCATATTTCATTGATGTGCCAGGCTATTGTAGATAATGAATTGTGTATATATATATATATATATATATATATATATATATATATATATATATGTGGCGGTCCGTGCATTTCACACCTAGGCCTTCAGTGAATTAGAACTTGTCACTTACGTGATACTGCAAACACTTAAAAATAAAAGGAAATTTAAAATCATTTGTCCACAAAGTTTTATTAAGTCCACCAAGAATATGCAATCTTTAACAAGATTGCTAAATTACAAAATGTCAGTTTAATATAAGAAAAACAACAAGGCGTTCACAAAACGAACTATTTGTTGAAAATAAAAGTAAACACATCTTTTTCATTTGTTCTTGAGAATAGGCCTACATGCGACAGCGAGTTTTCCTCTCCTTCAGAAACTGCTAAGTGGCACTATACAGTTCCATTTTGGCTACTGTTGTTGTTGTTGTTGTTGTTGTTGTTGTTGTTGTTGTTGTTGTTGTTGTTGTTGTTGTTGTTGTTGTTGTTCAGCCATTGTGGGTTAAAAAAGCGAATAGATATACTTGTTTTTTCTGCTAAAGTTTCCGGGTCTGATCTGTTGTAGCTTGGTTGATTTGCGTAGCGCTGCCTCCGCTGAGGGCTGAGGTAAAGTGAGTATCCAATCACAGGACGCGTACATGTCATGTTCAACGCGAGGCCCTCTAGCTGCCTTTACTGTGCCAACTCGTGATCTGATTGGCTATCGCAACTATATATCAACTACATGTGCCCGTTCATGTACAGCGCACAGACGCCCTCACTGTTGATTCTGAAGGCGTCGGTCAGATTTCATACAGCCTGGCGACACAAGCTAGCTGAATTCTGATTGGATTAAAAACTCTGACCTAAAACTACAACACTGAAAGGAGCATAACCAAATGGATATAATATAACATCAAGAAAACAGTGTGTAGAATAATTATATATATATTTAGAAAAAATACTTTTTTAATGAAATTGACTTTTATGAAAATTATGATAATGATGTCTGATTATGTTAGGCCAGCAGAGAAGTGTTCAAAAGCTTTTAGTATATGAACTAAATTTCTGCAGTTTAGCTGGTGTATATAATGTACAGTCACTGTACATTATAAACACTGTACTACAGTATCTATCTATTTATCAAAACGGTGTGCATAGGTGAGGCACACAGTTATCCTGCCTCATGACAGGGGGCGCTGGTGATTAGAGATTCTTCTTGCGACTCCTCGGCTGCAGAATAATAGAATTAGTAACAGCAAGTTAAGTGCAACCATCCAGTCATTTTTTTCGTGTTGCTTGGCCTTATTTTCAGAACGGAGGATTACATATCTAAATTGAAAGAATTTTCTCAACTGGCCTTTCAATCGAAGCAGGAGATAATAATTAAAGGAAGACCAACACCGAACTGTATAGCTCACAAATGGTGAGGGATGGATGTAAGTCTCCTGGACATCTTCTCAGCTTTTTGGCCCAGAAGAATGTCATTGGAACTAGAGACAAAGCTGCTCCAGCTCGTGCTCACTGTTCCAGCTACTATGGCATCAGTGGAGCGGTTATTCTCAGCACCGAAAATGACTTTCTTCACTGGCAGTGATCTCCATTGAGACAGAGAGACTAGGACTTCATTTATAAGTAAAGGTAACACGATAATAATGTTTTTTTAATTCATTTTTTCTACAGTTTGTATACAGTATATAAAGAATGCTGACACGACATTTTAAACAAAACACGTTACCTGTTGCCAATCAAATGGTGAATAAGCTACTCTGTGGTGTTTATATGTTTGTAAATCTGACTGTGATGATGTCAGTGCCTCACCAGCGATGTACCTCACCGCACGTCACTGACATCGACCTACCAAAAAACACCAAATAAGAGTTAACAGCAGCAATACAACAAGCTGCTTGGCATCGGCAGAGACAATTTGGAACACAATGTAAGGGTATAACAAACCCGGTGGAGCTGGTCAGCCTATGAATGTTTTTTTTACAAATAGGGCATTATTAATTAAAAAGGAAAATAAGACGCTTTTTCATAGGTCTCAAATCTCTTGGCGGGGAACATTATTATAACAGAGAAACGGGGGGGGGGGGGTAGGGGAGTTGTTTTGTATCGCTCATGACATTGATGTCATTTGTGCTACTTTGAATTGATTGAACCCGTAATGATGCTCAACGAGCAAGCGCCTGCACGTTTCAGTCCATATCTCAGTAGTGAAACTGTCGACAGGTCGGTCCAAGTTCCCACTGTGAGGCAATGGAACATGAAGCACACTCCAGGTGAAAACATACAAGGCCACGCTCCATTAGATCACTTCCTTTGCTATTCCTGAGATGGCACTCTCAATTAAAAGACCCCTGAATCTTGCATTCGCAACACGGATTTTACTACCCTCATAAAATGTGGTTATTCGTATTCACTGCTAAAACAAGACAAGGCATACAGTATATTAGGAATGTACGCTGTAATTGACACTACTTTGTAAATGTTTTATAGCATCACATTGAACCTTTTGCTTCTCTGTGACCACTCTTCCTCGAGTCTTTGGTAGTTTGCCTGTTAGCAACCTGCACTTTCTCCCAAGATGATGGCCTGTTCGGCTCATGCAGATGATTTGGTTATAGCAGTAGTGCCAAATGAGTTGGCTGCCAATTAGGGAGAGATTCCACTTTCATTTCAAGTCCTGCCCGTAACTGCACCCTGTTGTGATATGGCTTTGTAAGTGGATTCCACTAGATTCTTCTTTTTCACTGCAATATTACAAAGTTGTTTTGCAATTCTGCACTCCGAGGAGACAGACTGGTGTAAATCTGGAAATACACTCCACGCTACGGCAGCACGCGATGTCAAAAGCTGCCGATTTAAGTGCTCAAGCCATATCGACCGACTGAGAACTGTGACTTGACTGGTCAGAGAGAATGTTCGGGTCAGTGCTGTTCTTCCCAAGTCATGTTAGTGGCTGGACTATCGAGATCAAATTACTTAACTGACTTAACTGTCAAAAAAAGGAAGAGGAAAAATGCTTCAATTGTGGAGATTCTCTCAAAACTAAGAACAACATTTTGAACAAGATTTGAACACGTTAATCTAGAATTTTTCCATTGGAGAAATGGTTAAAGCATAGATTATACTATAATCTATGCTTTAACCATTTCATCAACAATACTTTTTCATTTCATCAATAAATAAATAACCAAATAACCAAATAAATAACCAAATAAGTAAATAAATAAATAAATAAACATAAATAAACAAATAAATTAATGAATAAAAAAATAAATGAATACATACCTAGATAGACAGACAGACAGACAGACGCGCACGCGCAAGCACACACTCACACACACACACGCACGCACACACACACACACACACACACACACACACACACACACACACACACACACACACACACACACACACACACACACACACCTATACATACATACATACATACATACATACATACATACATACATGGACAAAAAATAAACAGTTCTGTTGATAGAAATCAAAATGAGTATGCCCTGTTTAACACAATGATTTCCTTATGACAAATTAACTACCATTTCAATACCACTGAAACCGGTCCGAAGAATGGCAAAGGTAAGGCCACATAAATGTTGTCACTACTATTATGGAACTAGACACAACTGTGGAATTGTCAATGTGTTTTAAAAGGTAGTCAATTGAAACAAACAATAAAAGTTTGAAATGGCACGACACAAGTGTTGCAAGCAAACTCTTTTTGATTGCGCACAATCAATTAATTTGTGCTTAAGATATGTGGCCATACAGGACACTTTTACTGATTTAATTTTGTTCATGCTGAAGAATAACTGACAGAAAAAAGTGAAGTGAATCGACATTGATTGAACTGTCATACTTTTTTTTGCCAGGAAAATGCATGTTTTAGTTCATCCAAGATGATTATCACAAATAGCTAGACACCGCTTAATAATTAGGCAGATAAAATGATGGGTAAGATGTCATCATCAATTCTGACAAAAATATAACTAAATAAATGAATAAAACAGATGGTGACATGAGATTGTACAAAATACTTCATGTCATAAAACTGGTGCTGAATCTGAACATACAGTGAAGCGGCCTTTTAATCGAAATGTTTGGTTATTATTCCACTCAAAGGAAAAGCAGTCTTACGGCTGTAAATCTCAGAGCTCTACCTCTATGATTGCTCAGGCCACCGTGGAATAACGATTAGAAGAAAATCACTAATCACGGCGGATGTCATTAGCATATTACCAATAACAGCATACAAATGGGAGGGAAAAAAGGGAACTGCCTTACAATGCTGATTAAAGTAGGAATCAATGTCATGTATAAATGCACACAGCTGCTTGACAAACAGAGACATTCACTTGCAAACATGAGTCAAGGAAGTGTGTAAAGATCATGTTTTTTTTTTCTTTTTTCTGTTTTTGTCTCAATCACTCGGCGGGGCACTTGATGCTAATATCACATGCTCCCTTTCTTTTGATCAGCTTTTGCAGCTGGTCTGCCCTGACTCACTTGGATGCATCAACAAAGCATGAAGTGGCCACTCTGATCAGCCTGAATGAGAAGAAATTGGGTGAATTCTTTTAACTTTTCAAACAAACATAATGCAGTCAAACGTGCTGAATGTGAATCAAGTACATGAACTGGGAAAAGGTTTAGTGGGTGATTTTGCCGCAATTCTGGAAATCACAGAAGACATCTTTTCAAAAGCACGTTTCTGTGCAGCCTCACTGTATTTCAGTCCAGTGAAATACATTTGTGACAATGTAAAATGTTTCAACCTAAAATTCTGTGTAATTTACACAATAAGGCCCTTATTTGGTCGACTGGCGCATCTACATTTTTGTCCTGGGGAAATTGTATAGTTCAACGTGCTTGTATATTGGGCTTCACTGAGTGTTACTTTTGCAACCTCCAGTGCACCTCCCAATCTGGTGACAAAATTTTAGAGACCATTAAAGGTGCTCTATTTGGCAGCGCAGTTGGTCTAACGTCATTTGTGTGTATTCAATCCAGGCATAGAGAGGCACTTTTGGCACTCTGAGAATGTGCGTGGCGGACCTGATGGTATTTTAATGAATGACACCAGTGCTGGACAGTCCCTCTAAATAAGGGGTCTCGCACGTCGGTCCTCACGGGCCACTGTCCTGCCTGTTTTCCAGCTCTCACGGGAGCAAAACACCTGACTCAAATCACCAGGACTATTTCATGCTGCTTCAAAACTGGTTCATGAGCTAATCACCGGAATCAGCCGGGAGAGCTGGAACACAAGCACGACAGTGACCCTCCAGGCCCGTAGTTGGACATGCCTGCTCTAAATCATAGGTGTCAAACTCAGGTCCTGGAGGGACACTCTGCGGCATGTTCTTTCTAAGTCTTGCTCTTGCAACACACCTGATTCAAATGAGCAGGTCATCAACAAGCTCTGTGTAAGCCTGATGTTGAACCTGCTCATATGAGTGTTGCAACAGGGAGACTTGGAAAACATGCAGGACCTGAGTTTCACACCTTTGCTCTAAATCATTGTAGAAATCAATTCACTGAACATGTTCCAATTTTTATCATGTCAAAAACACATTTAAGAGCAGCCTGTCTCTTTTGAAGTTGGGTAGTGGGTTCCAATGGCCCATGTCACACACAAGGCCGACTACATGATCCAAAAGAGGACCTGCAAATGTTATACGACAGCTCCTGCGTGTTTCATTTGTTTTTCTCCAATATCAAGTACAGCATATATGGCTGTCTGGTCTGTACAGACCTACATGTAATTTCGATACAAATTAGACATATTCGCGCCCCAATACTCAATTCTAACAGCGCAAAGTCCAGCAAAATACAAGAATAAATCAAACTACACCCAAACTCACATTGGAAATGCATTTGGAACAAAAGTAGACCATACTTTGTCCATCTTTACCAAAGAATACTGATTCGGGAATGCTCGTTTGATTTTAAAATTATTTTTCTACAGATGCAGAAGTGGCTCTTGGCTCAGGCTTATCTGTATGGCGCAGATGTGTCAATTTCAGGTCGTTGACATAGTTTGCAATGAGCCACAGGTGCTTCTACTCTACCAACAGGTAAACAATCTCCAGAGAGCCGATTGAGTAGAAACACTTGTAGCTAAAGCCAAACTGTGGCAGAGCTTTTGTTTTATTCATTTCTTACTTTCCGGACCTGGAGTTACAAACTCCAGGTCCGTGCAAGATGTAGCTCTTTGCAGTAACACAGTAAAAACATTTAAAAAATAAATAAAAAAGGCTATTAATCTCTGACTGGTTGGCCAGCCCTGGTCCAAACCTTTTTACACTAAATTAGCACAATTGTGCCATTTACAGCAAGGATAGGAACTCCAGGAAGTCCAGCAATATCCTGCCTGTTTTAGTTCCCTCCCTATTGCAACACCTGATTTGCTGGTGATCAGTTCATCAGCAAACTCTGTCGGGGCCTGAACAATCAAATCTGGTGTGTTGGAGTCCGGAGTTGCTCTTGAGCAACGGGAGTTTCCTACCCCTGATTTACTGTATATCATTATCTAAAACATATTTCACATTACCTTCTCAAATATTGACATCCTAATTTAATTGTATTGCAAACACTATGTTCCACCCTCCACAAAACTAACAGTTTCTCTCTCACCATTGACAGTTCAACCGTGTCCCCCTCCCCTCAGGTCAAGAGCCTGGGTGTCATCCTCGATAGCTCATTATCTTTTCAGTCCCATATAAATAACATAACTCGGTCTGCTTATTTCCACCTCCGTAATATTAACCGTCTCCGTCCCTCGCTCACCCCTCACACCACTGCTATCCTTATCCACAGTCTCGTCACCTCCCGCATCGATTATTGCAACGCACTTCTCTTCGGTATCAACCAGAAATTTCTCCATAAACTCCAACTCGTCCAAAATTCTTCAGCCCGGATCATCACTAGAACCCCCTCCTTTCACCACATCACCCCTGTCCTCCAGCAACTCCACTGGCTACCTTTTAAACATCGTATCGAATTCAAAATACTTCTGTTTACATTCAAAGCCATCCATAACCTTGCCCCTCCCTATCTTTCTGACCTGCTTCAAATCTCCGTTCCCTCTCGGTCCCTCAGATCTTCATCCTCCCTTCACCTCTATGTGCCCTCTGCCCGTTTCACCACGATGGGTTGCAGAGCTTTCAGCCGCTCTGCTCCCAAACTCTGGAATTCTCTTCCACCCAACATCCGCAATATTGACTCCCTCCCTATTTTCAAGGCTCACCTCAAAACCCACTTGTTTAAAATTGCTTTCAATGTATAGTTCTATCTGCTATTTTATTATATATCATTTTACTTATGGTTTTATTGTTATGTGCTGTGTTTTATTGTTTTTATTGTAAAGTGTTTTGAAAGGCGCTTGAAATAAAATGTATTATTATTATTATGTTACCTAAAGATTTTAAAGTAAAGTAACGTAGTGCAAAGCTTATTTAAGTATTAAAAATCATTAAATACATGCATCTCTTCAAAATGTCGAATTGTATAATGGTACAAGAAGTCCAAGATGGCGCCCGAGTAGGCAGCCTCAGCAAGTGCTCTCATGAGCCTTGCTTTTTTTGGTTGTTTTTGTCTTGTTTTGTGTTTTCTTTTGTCACTTTGTGTTGTTGTGCATCGTGTGGAACGGATACAGATTGTTTTTCAGCATTTTTGACCACGACATTCATCAAGGAGGAGACTGTGCTGAGCGGTTGCGCCTTTTCGGCAGCATGAATATACCAGTACTGTTTTTGAATGGGAGGAATGTCGGAGCCATTCGACTGCCATCGCTGGACACCAAAGGGGCCATTGTGCTTTTTTTGCGCCTGTAATGGGCAGCATCTTCACAGCCCCGCTTTGTTCAGTGGAAGGTCAGTGCTTTTGGCAGTCTGCGGCTGGATGGATGCATGGCTTGAGGAACCCACGATAAGAAAGGAGCGTCAGCGCAGAGCGCCGATGCGTATGTGGAACTGTTGCAGCTTGGAATTGAAGCAGATTTATGTGGAACAGGAGATGTGAGACAATCTCTTTTCGTCAATGGATGCTACAGCTGCGTGTTTGCTTTCAACATTTAGCTTGTAGTCGACGTGCACATTCCACCATGATGTCCCTGATCCACTGGTGGAAAGACGCTTTGATCCTGTCCTCTTTCATCTAGAACTGCTTCATCACAAAGAGGGTACAGCAAGTCCTGAAGAATGAATGTCTCTCTGTGTCTTTGTTTTGTCATATTGTCTCCATGCTGTCATATTATTTGTTATTTAGTTTTTTTTTTGTTATTTTGACTTCAAGACGGCGCCGCGAGAGTGGCACCCAAATCAAACGTTCATTTGGGAAAATAAGTGAGTATGTATGATAACGTACACACGCAGAGCCACCACTTTAGGTGTACTATGTAAATCTATTGCAGGAGTGCCTCATCAGAAAGCCTTTAGCAAGAATAATTATGTTCGTCTTTGACTGACAGTTTAAGAGCAGTCTTCACTCTTGTCGCTGCATGAAGGTGGCTTTTCACCGAACTAGAAAAAAGCTTTCACTGCGGTGCATTGCTGTTTGACACCCCTGCTGTCATGATCTGGTTGGCGACCAACGGGGGGCGCTGTCGGCCCCGCCTGCACCTGCACAGGTGCTGGTCGTCCCGATCAGATTGGCGACCAGCGGGTAGCGACGTCAGCCCTGCCGGCAGCCTCGCAGGTGCTGGTCGTTATAATCAATGACACTTAAAAGGACACCTGGCACGATCATCCGGTGCCGATTCATTGTTTGTTTGCTGCTTGGTTGCAGCATGCATCGTGCACGTGTTTGTTTAACCTTGGCGGGCTTTTACTTTTGGTCTTCTTTTGCTACTTTGTATTTTTTCCATTCAGATCATTTTGATGTTTTACATTTTGTTCCTGCTGACTTTACTTTAATACAATTTGTCAAAGAACCTCCTGCTCCCTCCTGCCTGCTTTTTGGGATCCGAACCCGCCATCACCACCTCGCAAACCGTGACAGAATGATTCGGCCTACCATCGGATCCCGCAGGTACATCGGACCCGTCTCATTTCCACCCTGTGCCTGGCAATGCTACGTCCACGTTAGCGCAAGCCTCGTCGAGTTTGAATTGCGTCACTCGACGAGCCGCAACGTCCACGTAAACGTCCGGCCGAGACCTCCTTCCAGGTGGCCGTCCAGGGTGACACTGGGTGACTGGCATTGCACGCCCACGTCCAGCCACGCTGTCGTCGTGCATGACGAATTGAGTCTCATCCACGACGAGCCGTGCAACGTCCGCGTCAACGCCAGTCCGAGACCCCACTCACCGCTGGATCCCGGAGCGGCTCTGGACTGGTCTCGTTCCACCGGAGCCGGGCAGTTCACGCCCATACGGCCGTACGGGGTGCCATTCTGCGCCTGGCAGTTCGACGTCCACGCAGAGCCATGCGCCGTCGCGTGAACGTGCGAGAGGGATCGCACTCACGCCCACGACGATCCGTGCCGCGTCTTCGTCCACCCCAGGCCGAGTCCCGTTCCCATCAGGCCGCCGCCCGTCGTATGCTGGAGAGGCAGCGGTTGCCCTCTCCACCGACCGTTCCCTGGCGAGTGGACCTTTTGGGAGACTGTTGGGACTTCTGGAAGCAGCCCCTTGAAGGGGGAGTACTGTCATGATCTGGTTGGCGACCAACGGGGGGCGCTGTCGGCCCCGCCTGCACCTGCACAGGTGCTGGTCGTCCCGATCAGATTGGCGACCAGCGGGTAGCGACGTCAGCCCTGCCGGCAGCCTCGCAGGTGCTGGTCGTTATAATCAATGACACTTAAAAGGACACCTGGCACGATCATCCGGGGCCGATTCATTGTTTGTTTGCTGCTTGGTTGCAGCATGCATTGTGTACGTGTTTGTTTAACCTTGGCGGGCTTTTACTTTTGGTCTTCTTTTGCTACTTTGTATTTTTTTCGATTCAGATGATTTTGATGTTTTACATTTTGTTCCTGCTGACTTTATTTTAATACAATTTGTCAAACAACCTCCCGCTCCCTCCTGCCTGCTTTTTGGGATCCGAACCCGCCATCACCACCTCGCAAACCGTGACACCTGCAAACTACAGCCACTAAAAGAATAACAAGAAGTCATTAACCAATGAGCAGATATAAACAATAAACTTCACAAGCAACCTATTCTTTGTTTTTTCAACAGACATATCAGATTTATAGCTGAAAGACCTTTTTTCCCATCGAGCAGATGGGTCCTCGGGAAATCAAAGAATATGATCACAATACAAGCATTTTGGTATTGCTTCTCTTGGACGTTTGTGGCAGATTGTCGCAATTTTTCAACATGTCTTAAGCTCTTTGTTTGAGGGAGACCCGTTCAATCTGTCTTGCTTCTAATAAACTGCCATTATTCCGCCCAACAAGGCTGCACTCATTAATAATGTTTCTGTCAGATGCCCATTCTCTGATGTGAAAATGGAAAATATCATTAATTACAGTTTCTGTCACCCACTGACAGCTCTTGCAATTGTTCCAGTTGCTGAGTTCTGTTTCATTGTGTCCATACCTAGTGACCACCTATTCTTTACTGTCTCAATGGGGATGTCCAGCATGTGAGAGCCACAATGGGCCCGTGAGATCTCACCGCACATTGCAAAGCTTCTGTCCCAGCAACGCATTAGTCATTAGGGGAGCGATGGAGTGTTGAGCGAAAATCAAAATGCTGATTTATCACACTCAAATGGATATTCGAGAAAAGTCTCTGGCAACATTGGCTGCGTTTTCTTTGTGGATTTGGTCACTTTCTTCGATTTCCTATTCAGTTAAGTAGCTTTCCCGGCAACACTGGGATTTAAGTTTGCTGTGACTGAAGTAGTCGAAACATTCTTTTATGAATCCGGTTGGATCTTAAATGCTTGAAGAATACTAATGTTGGAACATATTCCGACAGTCACAAAAGTGAAACAGGACGAGAGCCCAACTTTGACGATGCATCGAAGTTATAAAATGGATGATTGTGTTTCGCATCACACTTCATCTTCCTCACAGATTTTCACCATCATAATTTAGAAGACCCACAATAATCAGAGTCATGATGAATTCAGCACGCTTAACGTGAGATTAGAATAAACACCATTTGTCACAAGATACTGTTATGCAGCTTAATAGATAATTATAACAAAAAGAGGTAAAAAAATAGATGTCCTGATGAGATATTTTAAAGTAACAGTAGGGATTTTAAAAGATGCTGCATTTATGTTTTTTTCCTCATGAATAATACCCATATTAACCGTAACTGACCATAACCAATGGCCACATCCAAAAGAATACATTAAAAACATTTTAAAAAATTCAGATGGTGTCAAAAAGGAAACAAAAATAATGTAAAGTTAGAACAATGCACAGTCTTCATCTATTTCTTCTTAAAGGGGGGAAAATGATTCGGAGGCTGCCGATAGTAGTTGCAAGACCTGTTGTGTGATATTACTTCACATATAAGGTGCACCGGCGTGAAAGGCGCAGGGTCATCTTTTGAAGAAAATTAAGGTGTTTGTGTGCGCCTAACACACCGGAAAATACGGTACTTGTTTTTTTTTTTTTTTTTTTTTTTTGTTTTTTGTTTTTTTTTTGCAATAACAACTTTATTCTCTGAATTCCATAGCATTAGTTTTGTTATATCTCACCATTTCAACGCATCCTTATAAATTCTTTGAAATGTCAACCGCTACAAATTCAACTTTTTATGCATTTGGTGTTAATTACAAAGGCAGTGTAAAAAAATAGAATATAAGATAAGAAATGTCAGCATAAACCAGGAGGAAATCTAAATCAGTCTCTCCAAAGGGAGGGGGAAGAAACAGACGATAGATCTAAATATGCTTTCCATTATTCGTGTGCAGTCCAGGAAAAGAGCAAATCATTCATTTTATTATATGTGCCTGTGATAAACTAAATTAACAGACAAGCTGCCAAGATAGCATTCTGTTTCTTCAGTTATTGCTGATATCATCCTCTGTACTCTGTACGCTGCCACACACCGGATTGCATAACACAATCGCATAATGCACCTCGGTTTCAGTTTCCCAAGATGGATAATCTTCAAAATGTATGATAGCAACCTCCATACATGTCAAAGGCAAGTGAGTGCGGACTATACTTTAATTCATCATCCACTGCGATCCTACCTCACTATGAACCACTGTTACCACCCAATATTGGTTAACTTCAGTCATCAGTGTTGCTTTTAACTTTGAATGGTGTAGAGGAGGAGCTTGATGTGGCACTGAAGCACAGGCTCCCTCACAGCGGTGGCTCAGCCAAGACAAATGGACAGTCATGATAAAATGATGGGAATGTTGTCCCCCACCCACTTTTCATAAAATAATATTGAATTCGAATGAGTTGTTCTTGGATTGTGTTTTCATCCACTTTTCAATCTTTACCACGAGCATGAGAACTACTTGATTCATGTTTTCCCTTTTTTTTCTCTCCTCTCAAGATGGTGGGTTTTCACAATGGCTGCCTGATTTTGAGTGCTCTACCGAAAAAAAAAAAACTGAAGTACATGTTTACATGTATGAAGTACATGTATGCACATTGAAGTAACGCACTGCACCCTATGACATTATGTCAGACAAAATGCACAGGGGGTCCCTATGTATTTTCAAGAGTCCTAAATTTAGACGCTCATTATGGTATCTTGTAGCAAATGGTAACTATTCCGTTACATGATACCTTTGTTTGTACCATCAATGTAGGATCTGCTGACACAGGGATTTAGCTCTTGTTGCATATCATTACATGAATGAAATATGTGTAGGATTAGATGCAAGTTTAAAGTCTGAGTCTCCAGTGTAAGTAGGTTGGACTGGGAGTGAAAGGCTGGTCGCTGAAGTTCTTCTTAAACATCTCCTTCATACTGTTAAAATTGTTCAGCAATGTTACCTTTTGAAAGCAAAAACATTGTCAAAAATAACATGTGCCATGAAGTTCAGGACTGGTGAGGCACCAATGACATTTGAACCACACTAAGAAGCATACTTGTCATGAAATAATCAGTCTGAAATTAATTTCATACAAAATTGATTTTGTGTCTTTGAATGATTAGATATGTTGGTAGGAGCATCCATGTGTGGGTGTTATCTGGATTGTTTACCGCTATTTATTGTTTTTTTATTTTTGTAATAATTGACAGGCTGCATCTGTCACTTAAAGGACAACCGACATCTCCAGACAAGTTGTGTCCATAATTTGTAAAATAATTTCAAATGACTTCTACTGAGCGCATTTTACAAAGATTCCACCGCATATAGCTATATTTTACGTTTTAAGACTCCTTGCCCCCCACACATATCTGACCTTCTTCAAATTTCTTTCCCTCTTGTTCCCTCAGATCCTCTTCCTCCCTCCACCTCTATGTGCTCACCCCCACCCTGCCGGTCTCAGCACAAAGGGGGGCATAGCTTTCAGCTGCTCTACCCCAAATCTCTGGAACTCACTTCCTCCCAACATTCGTAACATCAATTCTCTTCCCACCTTCAAATCCTCTCTCAAACTCCACCTATTTAAAATTGCATTTTCTGTTTCTATTTAGAATTGTATTTTATGTATTATTATTATTATTATTATTAGTATTATTATTATTATTATTGTGATTATGATTATGATTATGATTATGATTATTATTATTATTATTAGTAGTAGTAGTAGTAGTAGTATTATTATAAAACATGGATAGTGCTGATCTGTGTATGGAACCAAAACTGACCTCCATTTATTTTATTTGTGTCTGCTTTCCTTATTTTTATTTCTTCAGCCTATCACCTTGTCCGCTGTGTAATCCACAGTCTTGATGCTCCAAACGTATTTGTGTTCTCTCATACGCAATGGCCATTTCCTTCAAAAGACCGGCGGTGCTTTTGAATATCATTTATATATTTGAAATCATTTATATTTTCTGATGACCTATGTGGCACTCTAGGGGGTCGGGAAGAGGTGGGGATCTTACACTGTGTTAGGGGAATGCAAAAAAAGCCTTATCCAACCTCTATCTTTCGATATTCCTGGGAGATATTCTTTCACAAAAAGAATTTGCTCCAATAAGAGGCTTAGTGTATTTGTTTTCTAAAACGCCATTTGAGCTCATTGTTTCTGGTTCAGTAACGGGTAAACTCTCATTTTGCCCCATAAATTAGTCAGTAATTCTTGGTTCCCATAAGTAATATTCCAAGATGAGATATGTTCCTTTCAGGTGGAAGGCATCATTCTGTTTTACGAGGCAGTAACAAACACACAATGTATGATGTAATGACCTGCGCATAATTAGTGTGACAACATTTCATCTCAACACAAAAGCGACAAATTGGACACATCACAATATGATTAACTAAAATAAAAAACAAGTACACTGGGCTGTATTTAATGTTTCCAATATTATATTGTCAAGTGGGTGGACGCAAAAGTATCATCCGGATTGAGTTTTTAAGTCAATATACCAGTGGTGGGCCGTCAGAGCCAGCAAGGCCTTCTCTGCTGGCCTAACATAATCAGACATCATTATCATAATTATAATAAAAGTCAATTTCATTAAAAAAGTATTTTTTCTAAATATATATAATTATTCTACATACTGTTTTCTTGATGTTATATTATATCCATTTGGTTATGCTCCTTTCAGTGTTGTAGTTTTAGGTCAGAGTTTTTAATCCAATCACAATTCAGCTAGCTTGCGTCGCCCGGGTGTATGAAATCTGACCGACACCTTCAGAATCAACAGTGAGGGCGTCTGTGCGCTGTACATAAACGGGCACATGTAGTTGATATATAGTTGCGATAGCCAATCAGATCACGAGTTGGCACAGTAAAGCCAGCGAGAGGGCCTCGCGTTGAACATGACATGTACGCGTCCTGTGATTGGATACTCACTTTACCTCAGCCCTCAGCGGAGGCAGCGCTATGCAAATCAACCAAGCTACAACAGATCAGACCCGGAAACTTTAGCAGAAAAACCAAGTATATCTACTCGCTTTTTTAACCCACAATGGCTGAAGGAGAGGACAACTCGCTGTCGCATGTAGGCCTATTCTCAAGAACAAATGAAAAAGATGTGTTTACTTTTATTTTCAACAAATAGTTCGTTTTGTGAACGTCTTGTTGTTTTTCTTATATTAAACTGACATTTTGTAATTTAGCGTAAAATCTTGTTAAAGATTGCATATTCTTGGTGGACTTAATAAAACTTTGTGGACAAATGATTTTAAATTTCCTTTTATTTTTAAGTGTTTGCAGTATCACGTATAGCAGGGGTCGGGAACCTTTTTGACTAAGAGAGCCATAAAAGTAAAATATGTATTTAGAAATGTTTTTCAGGGAGAGCCACACGCACGCGCGCGCGCACATACAAACACTCGCGTGCGCGCGCACATACAAACGCTCGCGCGCGCGCACATGCACACGCACGCGCACGCGCGGCTACTTTTCAACAAAATATCAGAATGTATTGTTTAAAATAACTTTGTGATAGTAATCACCGTTAATATGGATGGTTTTCCGTTCCTCGTGTTTGGTAAAAATCCAGGAAAACGAACGGAATGAAATTCAATTTGCCGGTCCAGAGGCGAAGTTACTGCAAGCTAGCCTGCACACGGCTCATAAGCTTCCACACTTGTTATCTGCAATCGACTTGCAGAAGTATGTTGATGCTAACGTTAACATCAGGTTTGTTAAAATGTCACTGACATTCGACTGTTTCATCGATGGTATTGTTTCATTGCAAATTAGAATCAGAACATTTTCTCTCCTCTAATACTCCGGTGCCTTCACGCTGAAGTGCAGAAGTTGGGCTCATTTAAAGGGGCGTTTACCTATTTCAACATGACGGCCACTATCATCCAATCAACATGGCGCTTTCGGCCATTCTATCGTCTTGTTGTTTTTCTTATATTAAACTGACATTTTGTAATTTAGCGTAAAATCTTGTTAAAGATTGCATATTCTTGGTGGACTTAATAAAACTTTGTGGACAAATGAATTTCAAAATTGCGCTTTCCGTCAACTGCAGCCCCAACGGGAAATGAACGGTGAAAAAAACGACAATATGTACTATAAAATGTAATATTTATCGGCTAGCCATATGCAATCATCAAAAGAGCCATATATGGCTCACGAGCCATAGGTTCCCGACCCCTGACGTATAGTGACAAGTTCTAATTGCTGATGCAGATTTATTGATGTGTAATTGCTCCGGAAAATAGCCTGTGTTGTAGACGGTTAAGGTGATGCCACGCCCAGTACTGCGTGCGTGTGCTTTTGTAAATGATATCTCCAGCCGTTGTGTCATAAATTATGGTATTACGAGGGATATTTGTTCAAGTCGGACGAAGCAGGACTTCACTGAAGGCCTATGTGAAATGCACGGACCGCCACTGCAATATACAGACTACTTTAGTGTTCTATTTAATGTTTGTTGGAAGTAGAATGGTGGTTGTTTGGATATCATCTTGAGTTGCTGAACAATCACGATTGATAGACATTTTGTTCTTCTTCCTCTTCCTTAAGTATATTTCTGCATGGTATTAACAAATAGAGCTGTTCATTATTAACTCATTCACTGCCAGGGTTTTTATCATTATCACTAAAATTCCAGGACCCACAGAATATTGACCTTTAGGACTACAGTACATCTACAGTAAAGTCTCGTTATATCGATATCGGTTATATCGATAGTACTGCTTATTACAATACTATTTTCATTTCCCGGCAAATTGCTAGTCTTTTATGATATAACTAGTTCCGGTTAGTATTATTACGACAATCCGGTTACTACGATGCTCAGTTCATCTCCTGCCAGTCAATTTGGTCTGCTTAAATTGATACAAAAGCAGCTTAAAGCTGAATTGACATTTGCTTAAGGATTTCAATACAGTACCACCATTAGCGAAACCTGTATCTGTAACACAGTTGGTCACGTGACCAGTTTTCGTGTCTTGCACTGTAATCCTCGAGCACTATAAAAACGGTGTAGCAGAGCTCACATCTTTCATTACTGCTGCAAAAGCATCTGAAACATACTGTAGTCTACTTATATACAGTTTTTCAACACCAATTTCAACCATGGGGAAACGTAAGAATTGTGATATCGGAACGAAGTACAAGGCATTAGTGGCTGTGGAGGAGAATCCAACAAGAAGAAAATCCTCCATTGTGAAAGAGTTTGACGTGCCACAGAATACTTTATCAATGTAAGTAATGAAAACGTTGCAGTTTTTGTTTTCCATACATATTGTTAATTGTGTTGTTTTCAGATATATTTTTATCGCTTTCAATAATCACTGTTTTTCATACGTATGTACATGCTGGCGTTCGTGGTTTCTCTCGTGTGTGTATAGAACAACGTGAAGATTTTGCATTGCTTGAATTTTAGAAAAGAAATAGTCATTCAAAAGTGTAGACGTTTTTATTTAATGGATGAGTTTATTTTTCACTTCACTACAGTACAAAAACATGCTGGATATAAAATCCATAAACTCAAGGAGAAAATTACATGCCATATCAAAGATCCCCCATTTATTGCCCACTTTTAATGCAGTCCGGCGCAGGATCAGATATATCAATAGTGTGGTTACATTGATTTTTTTTCTCCGACTCCCGAGAATATCGAAATAACGAGACGTTACTGTACATTCAGTGTAGTATAAGAAACCTTACACTCTCTTCTTTCATCAGAAGAAAAAAAGTAAATTCCTAAATTATATGGGTTTGGGGTTATATGAGCTTGAAATGAGGGCGGTAGTCCAAAATACAATGCAATACATGGGGTTTTTATAGAGCATTCATAACAGCTGAAGCTGGAACAAAGCACTAACATGGGAAAAAAAGGAAAATGCTGCCCTGTTGTGGAAGAGAACGAAATTGCCAGAGATCTGGCCAATGCTTTATCGGCACCCAAGCAATAAAAATGAAAACCCAAACTAATTCGGAAATAGCGCTCTGTCATATTTTCAATTCCCAAATAAATTTGTGATTGGCAGTGAATGAGTTAACCTCAGTGGGTAAAATAAATATATCCCAAAGTTAATAGGAGCCTTAGAAAGGGAGGAGCAGGGGTTTCTTGGAAGCCTGTCATCCAATTATCCATTATGCATTCACTTTCTGAGTCAGGTGCTGTAGAATGGGTGAGTCTTCCTATAGAGAAGAGTAAACCGCGTGGGTGGGTGTCGGTGTTTGTGTGCGTGGGTGTAGGTTGTGTTAACATGCACAGACAAAGTGCTGCGTGAAGGCCGAGCGCTGTGGATTACAAGCAAGGCTGATGCTATGATGCCACCACAGACAAAATGAATCATAATCCCTTAAGAGATGCTACATATGTCTGCACCATACGTCCATTTATGATACGACAACATGACCTTTGGATTCAGACCCATCTGTTCCGCTTCAAATATTTACGTAAGAGAATGCTTTAAATTTGGAGCGCAGTTTTATCGTGCATCCTCAATGAACAACACGGTTACGTCAATGATACTGAGCTATGAAATAGTGATGCCTATTTCTAATTTTGATCAAACATGCAACAGCGAACATGCAAAATAGTCAGACACAGTTTCTGTCTTGCTGTGTGGCACTCCCATCATTCCATCGGCGTTAAAAAATGTCCACACGTGAAGGTTGGTTGTCCAATGCAAATAATTTGATCATTATTTGCATTTTATTTGCAAGAAAGTTTGCTTTTTGAACAAAATGTGTTTATAATTTCCCACAGACACCTGCATTTCAGAGAAACTCATACGTTATTTGTCCACCCTTTATTTCATCCATTACATTTAATTAGCTTTCATCACAAAATACCCTGCTTACGTAGTCCGAACATGCATCACTATCAAGAAATGTGTTCCCTAACATAATTCAGTTCTAACAACTACTTAGGGAAGTAGAGTGATGCATGTGGTGCATTTTTAAATAACAGTGAACAGATTGATTTCTCCTTTCTGCTTGCTTTTCAGTCTGTTTGGGTTATAGTTGTCGTGGTGAATAGCTCTTTATTTTGCCTCAAACATTGCAAACTTAACTCATGATTGTCATTATTTTAGGATTTTTTTTTTTAATGATCCCAAGCGCGGATAAATACAGAGGGTTGTGTCAGGAAGGGCATCCGACGTAAAAGCTTGGCCAAAACAAACATGCAAATCCAAGCTCTAAAGGTGCAGGACACTGATTTGCTGTGGCGACCCCTTGAAGGGAAAACCGAAAGGAAAAGAAGAAGATAAGGTGCTCCTGCCAGTAGCCACCGACTTTATTTCTCCCTGTAGAAGTGGTGCATAACCCCAGCCTCTACGCTAGTTCCTTATAATGTACACCACATTATAAGGCACTACTATAAGGCCTTCTATTTGGAAAACCTTTCTCCATCCATTTTCCGTTTCTTCCTCATTCGGGTCGCGGGTGGTGCTGGCACTTATCCCAGCCATCTTCAGGCACTAGGCAGGGGACACCCTGAATTGTTTGCCAGCCAATCGCAGGGCACACAGAGACAAACAACCAGTCACTCTCACTCTCACACATAGGGACAATTTTTGGATGGATGGATTTGCCTTCATTAGTCTTGCAGTGGAGAAATTTACATTTCACAGCAGCAATGTGATGAAAGGAATTGAAGTAGAAAAACAAAATATATGAGCTGCTGGAAAGGCAGCCACTCTCGCGACGCCGTCTTGAACAAAGACATTCATTCTTAAGCACTTTCTGTCCCTTCTTTGTTACATGAAGCAGTTCTAGATGAAAGAGGAGAGTTTTTAGTGTTCAATCAGCCTGCCATGCATGTGTTTGGAATGTGGGAGGAAACCGGAGGACCTGGAGAAGACCAACGCGTGCCCGGGGAAAACATGTAAACTCCACACAGGGAGGCCGGACCAGGTCTTGAACTCACGACCTCTGGACTGTGAAGCCGGTGTGTTAACCACTCTATTACTGGGCCGCCCGAAAACCTTTATATATTTACATATTATATTTGGAAAATATTTTTCATTCATTGAAGGTGCGCCATATACTCAGGTGCGCCTTATACACCAGTAAATATAGTACAATTATTTCATCTAGAACTGCTTCATGTCACAAAGAATGTACAGCAAGTGCTGAAGAATGAATGACTGTGTCTTCGTGTTGTCAAATTATTTGTTAATTAGTTTTTTTGTTCTTTTGACTTCAAGATGACACCGCAAGAGTGGCTGCCTTTCCAGCAGCTCCTGTATTTTGTTTTTCTACTTCTTTCTTTCCTTTCCTCTTCCTTTCATAACTTTGCTGCTGTGAAATGTAAATTCCTTCACTGCGAGACGAATAAAGGTATATCCAATCCAATGCAACAATTAGGGAAATAATCTCATAATTTCAAAACATATATATTTTTGTACATAATCGCAATGATAACAAAATAGGATTGGCCTGTCATCATCGTCTATAGTTCACAATTCTGGGTTCGATTTTTAACGCCATTAACACTGATGCACTGTTCATACACATGCAAATGTGTGAATCAAGCCAATTTTGGGAGGAACTCAGCATTACGTTCCACTTCATCTGACAGTTAGCGTCGGTCTGAACACATCTTTTGTGTTGTCGACATGGTTACAACCCGAGTATTAACAAATCTCATATCGGCACTGCAGTACACACAAACATAAACACTTTCAGATATGTCTGGCCATCCACTGACACCTTTTTCGATATCTCAACTTTCAAAACTATCACTGATGATTGACTAGAGCTTTGTGATCACCCTGTCATGCCCGAGGAGGTTAAAGATGCTATCAATCTAAAAAAAAAGAAATAAAATACCAACAACAGCAAGCTACACCTACCCGGATTCCGTCTCCTTCGGGCCGACCGTGATACGGAGCAATCGGGGAAATCCAAAGGCGGTGGACTATGCTTCTACATCAACGAAGAATGGTGCACCGATGTCACGATGCTCGACGCACACTGCAGCCCTGGTTTGGAATCGCTGTCTCTCAACTGCAAGCCATTCTACTCGCCACGTGAGTTCGCTTCCTTTATTCTCGTTGCCGTGTACATCGCGCCACAAGCTAATGCTAACGCGTGTATACAAACGCTAGCGGACCATGTAAACCATCTCGAACTGAAATATCCAGAATCACCCCTGATCATTTTGGGCGATTTTAATCAAACACGTTTAAACCATGAACTTCCCAAATATAAGCAGCATATTGACTGTTTTACCAGAGGAGAAAGCATTCTAGATCATTGTTACACAGCACTCAAAGGCGCATACCGGTCTGTTGCGCATGCAGCATTGGGTCTTTCTGACCACTATTTAATCCACTTAATTCCCACATACAAACAGAAACTCAAATGTGTAAAACCGGTAGTCAAGACAGTTAAAACATGGACAGATGAAGCAAAGTTATCGCTACAAGAATGCTTAGACTGCACTGATTGGAGCGTCTTTGAAACTTCAACGGGCACATTGGATGAATACACAGACACTGTAACATCATACATCAGTTTCTGTGAGGACATGTGTGTACCAACAAAGTCCTTCCGCTCATTCAACAACAACAAGCCATGGTTCACTCCCAAACTCAGGCAGCTTAGGAAAGAGAAAGAATCCGCATTTAAAAGCGGTGATCGAGCAGTTTACAAACTCGCCCGAAACAGACTGACGAAGGAAATTAACATCGCAAAGAAACGTTATGCGGAGAGGCTTAACAAACAGTTCTCCGCTAACGACTCTGCATCGGTGTGGAATGGCCTGAAAGCAATAACAAATTATCGTTTACCTTCCCCCCAAGCGGTGTACAACAATGGTATGGCTGATGAGTTAAATAAATACTTTTGCCGATTTGAAAAGGACACCCCCATTTCCCCGGTCTGCCCACCATTACCAGAAACTACCGTATCTCCGCCCTCTGCCCTACAGATCCACGAACTGGACGTTAGACGGCTCTTCAAGCAGCAGAAGATCAAGAAAGCTGCAGGACCTGACAGAGTGTCCCCCTCCTGCCTGAGAGTCTGCGCTGACCAGCTGGCTCCGGTCTTCACACAAATCTTCAACAGATCCCTGGAGGAGTGTGAAGTCCCATCCTGCTTCAAACAGTCTACTATCGTCCCAGTTCCAAAGAAACCAGCACCCTCGAGATTGAACGACTATAGACCTGTCGCTCTGACGTCTGTGGTCATGAAGTCCTTTGAACGCCTCGTGCTGAACCACCTAAAGAACATCACCGGACCTCTGCTAGATCCTCTTCAGTTTGCCTACCGGGCAAACAGGTCTGTGGAGGATGCAGTCAACATTGGACTGCATCACATCCTCGACCACCTTGACAACACATAACTGACTGACTCTTTTGATGGATTGGTCTCAGAATAGTCAGAATACTTCTCTACTGAACTCATTAGTTTCCGGTGGATAGAGAAGACCATTTCAGAAATTCTACCATTTTTTCTATTTATGAACTGAATAAGTATAATTGTAAACTTCATGATTTAGAAAGGCGTGAACATTCTCCAGAAGATCTGAATCTTTTTGGCAAACAATAGATGCCACCTCTGTTTTTCCCCCTTTTTTGTCCACTTGCCTGAGTGAGTGTTTCGTGTACTCTTGGAAGAATGTATTTTTTTGCCTCTTTTAAAGACAGTTTAAAAAAATACCCAAACAACAATTATGTTTGATTTACCTTGGAAAGAAGCCATGTTTTATTGCTTTCCACAACAAATGTAAACCATACATTCTTACAATTAAGATCTGTAACTTTGAATGCACTGAAATGATTCAAATTGCACTACTTTGAATGCATATATGAAAACACCAATCATAATGCTCAGCATATTTTTCTGTATTTTTCTCTCCTTGGTTATTCTTCCTGGAACCCCCCCCCCCCCCCCCCCCCCCCGCCCCCCCCCAACGAATGATTGTTTCATTTGTCCTGCTTATAATGCAAGATATATTGAGAGATGTATACATATGATATCTATGCTTATAAAGTTTAGGCGGATAGGGGTAGTTTAAAAAAGGATATAGGATTTGAAAAATGTGACATGGAAGTATCGTTTCAGGGAAGCATGTCTGCCTGGACACATATTCAATATTTTTAATTTAATTCAACTGTGAGTTAATATTGAATAATTTGTTTTTTCCTCCATTGCTTAAATTCACGAAATTGAAGGCAATGTAGATTTAATGATTAGAATTATTATTGTAATTTAGCAGAACACAGCAACCTTTGCTTTTCAATGGATGGCAATGATAATAAATATCTGTATTTAAGTAAAAAATATTTGTTTTGAAGTGGAACTTGGATATACAATGTGTTTTACCGATGTGCTCAAACGACGCAAACCCTGACCGCATGTTAAGTGTAACAGAGTTTCATTTTACCGTAAGTTTATGAACGCGAGTTAAAGCCAACAGTACCAGTTCATCGTTATTTATCCAGCTAGCTTGACCTCTCGGCACCCGGGTCAGATTGATATCATCAAGGTTGAAAGTGCATGTCGATCTCTGTGCTTTAGTGGCTCTCTCTAATTCACTTTGCTTGTAACATTGTTAATCATGCGTCAAGTTGGATGTCACAACCATTCTGTATTGAAATTCAACACTGGACATCTATGAAACATTTGTAGGACACATATATTGAGGGTCAGTTCATTATACACTATTTGTAATGCAAATTTCTCCATAAAAAAGATAGATATTTTGTAACAAAAAAAAAAACATACAAAACAGTGCTAACATGTGAAACTGTCAATTGAAAAAGCACAAATGCATCCAACCCCTAAACAAATCTTATTTGGACAGCATGGTAGAATCATGCCTTTGGAGCTTCTTGAGCTGATGATTGCCATTGTTCTTGCCTGTACGTTAATGGAAAGCTATCCATACTGCCAACTAACTGTGGTTTAACCTATTGAGGGACTTTGCCTTTGACCTGTTGGGTATATTGTACTTGATATCATTATTCCATTGCTTGGCGACGATAAGTCTGAATTGTGCAAGCACGGGAATGTCCAATCAGTCTACAACTGGTGGGAAAGCAGATCAGATGAAGTGAGGTGCCAATCTGACTGACCCGGTCTAAATCATTGTAAACAAACAGCTCACGTGAAACATTTAGCAAACAGAGGAAGCTGATAAGTAAATAAGACTCTGTGAAACTAAACGGCTTCTAATGTAAAGGAGTGGCAAGAGTTTTACTTCCTGATTTGGTGGTTTGTTTTTGGCCAGGAAGAGACGACCCTCACCCACTGAAGAAATCTGATCTGAGAATGGGGTTGAGCAGCTTGCCACAATTATCCTAGAGGTTTTTTTACAACCACGTTTTTGTTTCCTCCAAGCTCTGGCCCAATCGGGGGTGTCGCGGGAAAAGAACAAAGCACTTGGAAAAGCCTTTCTTTATCAGCCCGTCATCACCACTGCATGACACAGGAAGACAGCCAGACTTGTACGTGAGATCTTTTTCTTGGCCCAGTATGTGTTTAAGTGGCTTCTCTTCCACTTCACGGTGGCTGATAGGATCCCATTTGGAAGTCAGACGTGACTCAGCTGCTTGGAGGTGGCCTCAAGTAAAGGCAATAAGCAGATCCAGTCCCAATAATAAAAGTTCATAGCAGCAATTCTTGGGTTGGTTTGGAAGTGTGTGTGAATGTCCAGCCGTCAGTTGGGTTTGCACCACGAGGCTAAGATGGCATGTAGTATGAAATTCAGTAATGGATAACTGAAGGACACAAGGAAGTATGACTGATACATGGTGACAGGTTTATTTTGATCGTTCGTCCTTGGTTCATTGCTTCTACGGGTGTTGATGGAAGAGGATGGTTAAATCATCAGGAAGCCAGGTGTAGATCAGAAAGTTGGTTTAATCTTGAAGAGAACGGAGACATTGCGGCTTCGGAGAGAGAGAGACGAACTAGAAGGGAGAGCATTTTATATGGCGCGCAGTGTGTGCCATAGCGAGTCAGTGTCCTCCATCTGATGGCGCCCCCTTGTGTGGCTGCCTCCACAGCAGCTCTTTCCCTTTCTTGTCTACTTTTTCACTTTTTTACTTTTCCGTTTTTGCTTTGCCTAATTTCGTTCCATAAACCTACGGAGAGGAGATGGGCATCTTTTCTTTTGCTCATCGCCGTTATTTTTTACTTTTTCACCGCTCCTGTGAACGGGGAATCCACGCGCACGCAGAATCACATTGTTTACAGTCGAGACAAGCTACTAGCGTGGCGGCCTAATAGCGGACTAGCGGCCGCCGCACCAGACATCCCCGATGAACTGAAGAGGAGGAAACGAGGATGTCGGGCCGGGAAAGATCGCCGCAAAAGAACGAGGAAATACCGACACGTTCTCCCGTCCGTCATCATGGGGAATGTGAGATCGCTCCCGAATAAAATGGACGAGCTGGCGGCGCTAACGCGGCACCAGAGGGAGTACCGGGAAGCCAGCTTGCTACTCGTCACAGAGACATGGCTTTCGGCAATCACTCCGGACGCCCACGCAGAGTTGGAGGGCTTCCAACTCGTACGAGCGGACAGAAATGAAGGCAGCGGTAAGCAGAAAGGAGGGGGGATTGCTGTATTTGTGAATGACAAATGCTGCAACCCTGGGCACATCACGGTGAAGGAAAAACTTTGCACTCGCGACATCGAGCTGCTAGCCGTTAGCCTCCGGCCGCATTACCTGCCACGGGAATTCTCACACGTCATAGCAGTGACTACGTACATTCCCCCTACGGCAAATGGCGGCGCTGCCTCCGATGCCCTCATATCTGTTGTAAACAAGCTGCAAACCCAGTCCCCCAACGCCTTGTTTATCATCTCAGGGGACTTCAATCACATTTCCCTGAAATTCTTCCTCCCAACATTCACACAGTATGTAACTTGTGCCACCACAGCAGAGAGGAACTGAAGGCCGTGCAGATCCAACTGAGGAGGAAGATCATAGAGGGGAAGAAGGCCTACAGGATGAAAATGGAGGAGCAGCTGCAAGCCAGCAATGTCGCTGGTGTCTGGAAGGGCCTGAAAAACATCTCAGGCCACAAAAGCCCAGTGACATTGAACGAAAAAGACAAGGACTGGGCAGATGAACTCAACCGCTTTTTCAATCGGTTTGACAAGACGCCAGCCGCCCCCGGCCCACCGTCAACTTCACCTGTAGCTGCACCTGCACCAACTCTCACTGTGGCCTTACCCTCCCTGCCCCCTCTCACGACCAGCTTTCCACAACCAACATCTGCCCTCCCAACCGTTGCCACACCCTCAGCCGCCACTCTGCCTCCTGGTTCCTGCCTGTCTGTCACAACTGCGCAGGTGAGGAACCAACTGAGGAGGATGCAGGTGAGGAAGGCAGCAGGTCCGGATGATATCAGTTCACGACTCCTCAAGACCTTCTCCGACCAGCTGTGTGTCATTGTCCAGCACTTGTTCAACCTGAGCCTGAAGCTGGGCAGAGTTCCATAGCTGTGGAAAACGTCATGCCTGGTCCCAGTGCCCAAGATTGCCAACCCCAAAGAGCTCAACAGCTACAGACCGGTGGCGCTGACGTCTCACCTGATGAAGACGCTGGAGAGACTCGTCCTCGCCCACCTGCGACTGCTGGCAAGCTCATCGCTGGACCCGCTACAGTTTGCCCAGCATCGGTGTGGAGTATGCCATCATCTACCTCCTCCATACGGCGTTGCTGCACCTGGAGAATGCTGGGAGCACGGTGAGGATCACATTCTTCGATTTCTCCAGTGCCTTCAACACCATCCAGCCAAGTCTACTGGGGGACAAGCTGCGGCATGCCGGAGTCGACCATCACCTCACATCCTGGATTACAGATTACCTCACAAACAGGCCACAGTACGTGAGAGTAAAGAACTGTGAGTCGGGCAGGCTTCTCTGCAGCACCGGAGCGCCGCAGGGAACAGTCCTGGCTCCATTCCTCTTCACCCTCTACACCTCGGACTTCAATTACAACACCCCAACCTGCCACCTTCAGAAGTTCTCTGACGACTCAGCTATTGTCGGCCTCATTACAGAGGGAGACGATAGGGAGTACAGGGGACTGACAAAGGACTTTGTGGACTGGTGCCAGCAGAATCACCTCCACATCAACACCGGGAAAACCAAGGAGCTGGTGGTGGACTTCTGCAGGAAACAATCCTCACCTGCACCATTGAACATCCAGGGTTCGGACATTGAGAGGGTGACCTCCTACAAGTACCTGGGTGTTACTCTCAACAATAAACTGGACTGGACAACAAACACGGATGCCCTAATCAAAAAGGGACAGAGTCGCCTCTTCCTCCTCAGGAAACTGAGGTCTTTTGGAGTTCAGAGGTCACTCCTAAAGACTTTCTATGACTCTGTGGTGGCATCAGCCATCCACTGTGGCATTGTCTGCTGGTCAGGCAGCATCACCACCCGGGAAAGAAAAAGACTGGAGCGCTTTGTCAAGCGGGCCAGTTCTGTCGTGGGCTGCTCGCTGGACTCTCTAGAGGAGGTAGGCAACAGACGGACGCTAGCTAAACTAAAAGCTATGACGGACAGCCCCTCCCACCCCCTCCTTTAGCCAGAGACTATTACACCCGCGCTGCAAGAAGGAGAGGTACCGCCGCTCGTTCCTACCGACTGCTGTCAGGCTTCACAATTCCCAATGATCACAAGTGAAAAAAAAAAAATGGACACTTGTAAATATGGGTTGTTGCAATATATCTAAATGCATTTCTTGATTCTGCACTATGTACAGTCTTGTTTATAGAACGGTTTTTGCACATCTACATTTGCACAGTATACAGTTGACATTTTTATTTTGTTATGCTTAGAATATCTTGTTTTCTATCCTTTCACTCCCACCCCAACCTCATCCCTCTTCAATTGCTGCTGTGGACTGCAAATTTCCCCATTGCGGGACGAATAAAGGTATTCTGATTCTGATCTAACCCTTTTTATGCATGCTCTTCTCTCTCACCAGCTACATTCATGTCGTCTTTGACAACATCCATAAACCTCCTCTTATCCCTTCCTAAACCACTATATTTCTGCATTTTAAATGTTTTTTTTTTATTGTTGTATATAAAATTCCGAGGAAATAGCAATGCTCTGTCACTGATGAAGTATTTTTATGACCCTTATGTGTTGACTCCTGGATGTTATGTGGTTTTGTCTTGGGTGTTGAAATAAAGGGTCTAGTCTTTTCTGATACAGAATACTGGCAAACAGTCCAGCCGCAATGTACACTGCCTATCATCCAAAGAAAATAGATAGTTGATTGTACCATTCTCATTTCAAGAAAAATATAACAAGATTAACAATAATCAATTAAATGAAATATATGGAAGTTAGGGAACTATGTATCCCATTTCAGATACAGCTGGCTACTGAATTCCATTCATTCGCCTTCACACCGGACCACGGTGTTTTAACAAGATTAGAGCCTGAGCTTTGAGATGTCAAACTCATATATACCTTATTCATCTATTATGTGCAATATATGTCTTCTGAGGGATAGGCTGCTATTTATTGCATACAATGCATGATATTGTAGTGCTCTATTAATGTTCCAAGGTACTGCTAGGGAAAACCAATACATATAACACAGGGGATAGTGGTGAATGAATCGAAAATATTTCAGTCTTTTAATGAAGCGCTGTCATGCAAACCGCATGTGTCCTTATTTAAATATGCACACGTGCCTTTTATAGTGGTGTTACCATGTGTAGAGGATGTATACGAGATGGTAGCTGGCTTATTTTTTACAGCTGAGGAGCTTCTTTTACTGGCTTTCGGTTCTTTCTGGTATGAAGCACAGCGGTTCTGCATACAGATAAGCTTTCTGCATCCTTTTTTTATGGTGATGATATTGCTCACTAGGTCGAGCTAATTAGTACCTTGGGGCCCTGGCGTAACTAAAGTATATTTTTTCAAGACGTCAAATTCCATTACAGGGAAGTGGAAAAAGTTAGCATTCCAAGGGTGGTAGAGCAAAGGGATTAGGACATCAATGTACCAGGCGTGATTTATCTCATCTCTCATCGAAACATAATGGAAAATCAAACATCATTATTGGTACACTGAACCATAAAAGACGATGTGTGTTACTGCTCACATTCTTTTTACTTCAGTGTTTATGTGCTCCCCTAGGAGGAGTTTGGTCCCTTTGCAGGTCGGCTATAAATCCCAAACTTATCTACTTTTTCAGTCGCAGAGGGAGGTTTGCTGTCTTGCTGAAGATGGACCGCTTCTCCGGTTTAGATAGAGACTTCTATGACAGGCTCCGCTGACAGGGGTGGGCAAACTTTTTGACTCGCGGGCCGCATTGGGTTCTAAAATTTGACAGAGGGGCCGGGCCAGGAGCATTTGGAGGGAGTGTTTGGGCCGGAAATATAAACCTAAAGCATTAAAGGACAACCGACGCCTTCTGACAAGTTATGTCCATAATTTATAAAATCACTTCAAATGACTTTGACTGAGCGTATTTTACAAAGATTCCACAGCATATAGCTATAGTTTACGTTCTAAGACTCGCGCTGAATATTCATGAAGTCTTGTTTTCGAGCTGATGACGATCCCCATGTGACGTCACGTTTGGACCGCCCCTGACCGAGAAAGCGACACACAATGCATTTTGGGTACTTAGTTTGGTCTGAAAACTTCGTGTTGATGGCGAAATTAGAAGGAAAACACATAAATAACGCCATGGTGAATCGTTGTGTGTTGCACCAAGACAACTATTTGAAACAAGCTGACAGAAATTCCCAGCTGACAAATCAGCCCATTTCCAACGGAGCTTGGGCGCAATCTTCTGCATTTTCTGGGTGCGACATTTCCCCCCCTGATGCCTCAAAATGACACGGAATAAATTTTTAATCGATTGCAAACATGTCTGCTTTCCTCTTCAGAACTATTTGAATCATATTTATAACTGGATGAGTAACAAAAAAAGCATCTTCTCCGAATCTGAAGCCATTGTTTTGATTCTCGAGCAAAGCAAGATGTCTTGGCGTGACGTCACGAGGGGGTGGGACCTTCTGAAACTGGCCATTTCCGGGTTCATTTTGAAGTCATTTTTATTGGTGTTTTTCATTTAACTAAAAATATCAGCCTGCCTGATTTGGGTATTTTAGATGCTATAAAAACGTTTTTCTGATGTCAGTTGGAAACAAAAAAAATGGTGCCGGTTGTGTACAAACCTCATAGCACAGTAAGAACCCAATTTATTAACTGTCTTTCAAATGTGAAAAATATCCCTGATCAGTTAATAAATTTGTCTGAAGGAATATGGCGTTTACATACTATTTTGCAGATACTTGGAGGAGGAAATGGAAATAGATTAAAATAACATGCACTGTGATTTATCAAGATTGCGTCTGTTTTTAATAAGTTTTCATTGAAGGGGCAAAGTTAAAAAAATCAACATTTATTGGATTGGATTGGATTGGATTGGATATGCCTTTATTAGTCTCACAGTGGAGAAATTTACATTTCAAGAAAGTGGAATCACTTTCAACATTCAAAACATATTATTACACAACGAAATATTCAAGCTCAATAATACCTACTTGTGTTAAATTCCGCCAAATCATAGATGGTTTGTCCTGACCGCGCGCTCAACAAACTCCTCACTGACGCCCTCGGCGTCACGCGCAAACAGTACACGTGTACGGTCGCCGAGCTCACAGACATAGGCTACCAGCAGTTGAAATTTGCATACTCGGCACGGCAGCCAATCAGAAGCCTGCTTCTTTCTTCCGGACTTTATCAAGCGTTATAAAGTCGTGCAATTGCATGTCATTTTCCAAAATAGATGCACAGAACCTCAGCCCAGAAGAAAGATTCGAAAGAAGCTAACAACATATGTGACGCTACAAAACGTAAATTTACATTAAACCGTGACTGTAAAGTGTACGTGAGACTCATGAAAGGGGCTTAGTGGCTCGTAGGAAGCAATGCAAACGTTGCATTGTACGCCACAATGACAATCGACTACTGCAGCAAAATTTACAGCCATGCACATTTACCGTAAATTAAGCAAGGTAGCATGTGTAGTAGGTACATTCTTCATTTAAAGAAAAGACTTCATGGTTGGTGGCAATGTTTTTTTATGTGATTGGTTGTCTCATTGTGCTTCAAGTTGTGAAAAAATGGGGCAGGCAACTTTTCAGTTATCTGCCCTGTTGTTCGCTAACTTTTTGTCATGAGTTTCAGACACTGTTTTTACTATAATTTGGGCACGTTCGGCGGGCCGGATTAAAAAGCCTAACGGGCCGTATGTGGCCCGCGGGCCGTAGTTTGCCCATGTCTGCTCCGCTGAGGACTGAATGGACAGCTTTGTCTGATGGATGGTAATCCTCCCCCGCATATCACAAAGCTCTCCAAGGGAGACGGTGACAAAAGTGAGGTTGGTGGTGCTCGGCAAGTCAGAGGACATCAAAAGAGAAACACCCAGTAGTTCATCATACACTCACCACAACATTAACTATACAAGTCATGACATCCAATTGAAGTCATAGAGGACAATTTATGTATGTCCAGTTCTGATTGACACAAACAGAATCAGAATCAGAAAGCCTTTAAACGTCCCACCATAGGACGTATAACAGCAGATATTAGAAAAAGTGGCGGGGCGGTGTAAAGATAAAAGCAAGATATTCTAAGCATAATAAAAAATGTCAGAAGACCCAGATGTATACTGTAACTGTGCAAGAATGTGTCCGTGTAAGCTCTCAGTCGTACAGGAGTGGTCCATCGATGAGAAGGTTTCTTCAGCCGTCATCTGTACAAAACTGAAGGTTTCGGACGTTTCGCCTCCTATCCAAGAGGCTTCGTCAGCGAACTAAAGTCTGCCTGGTAGTATCGGCCCCATTTATATATCCCTAATGTCCAGACATGGTGGCGCCGGACACAGCTATGATAGGTCCCTGTGGCCCCACTGATTGTTCCTACATTCCTGACTAACGACTGGCCTATTACCCCCACTCCCACCGGTATCACCTCATCAGCATAACGACCCTCATCAGCATTACGAAAGTTGCCTAACCTGTTTTGCCTAAGCAGGCTATTGTATGAACGATCCAAATTGAACCTCACCCCACCAGACCGGTTTAATGAAGGATTTTGTTGTTTTATAAGTATCGCTTCTTTTACCCCCCTTTCCAACCAAGTTGAGAGTAGGGACCTATCATAGCTGTGTCCGGCGCCACCATGTCTGGACATTAGGGATATATAAATGGGGCCGATACGACCAGGCAGACTTTAGTTCGCTGACGAAGCCTCTTGGATAGGAGGCGAAACGTCCGAAACCTTCACTTTTGTACAGATGACGGCTGAAGAAACCTTCTCATCGATGTGCAAGAATGGTTCATACAAAACTGTACATAGTGCAAGTATAAGAGAAAAACCATATTGATATATGTAGCTGTATTGCAATAACATAAGGTGGCTGTGCTATTTACAGTACAAGAGTCCAGCTTTTTTTTTTTTTTTTTTTTTTTTTTTCTCAGAGAGACATCCATTTCATAATTTGGATATCCACTCTTACTGGTTGCCAGCTAATCACGAATCATGAATATTTGATTTCCCAATATATTATTGAAAAAGCACAGTATATTTTTGGGGAAAGATTTATACACGCGTTATATTGGACCTTGTCTGATGATGTAGCGTGTGCATTTGAGCTTAAGACAATAACAAAGGAAGACCTCTGTTCGAACATCATTATGGTTATTTTCAAAATATGTGGTCAAAACTAAAGAAGTTTTATTCTGATTTTTAACCAAATTTATCATAGGAGAAAACAAGAATATTGGGATATTACATTTTTGTGTACTGTACAAATAGTATTTTAGCATTTTTTGTTTTGCACTTAAGCGTAAAACTAATATAACATCTACCCGACTTCTGGGGGGCAGGCGGGAAGCACAATACATTGATTCTGCATTCAATTTTTCCCCCAGAAAAGATGTACCCACTTCATCGTTGTGCACAAATACAATTCAAACCTGTTTTGAATTCGAAAGAAAATATATTTTTTTTTTCACTTCCAAAAGGTTTGGTAAATGTGCATATTGTGGAGTTTAGTATATCCAACAACCAATCGGTGAAGATTACATAACAACTTGTGATGAATAATAAATGATCATTAATTTCAACCGTCCATTTGTACAAATGCTGACAAAATGTTGTACACATTTCTCTCTGAATGTGTTTTCAATAAAAGCTTTTAACCAGTTATTGTGCATCCCATTTGACAGTAAATTGTGAAATGCAAATCCTCATTGTCCGACAAAAAAGCTGCTGTCAGTGGAAAAAGGTGATCCTAAATATATCCTTCAGTGGCTGCACATTGAGTCGAAGGAAACAAAATTGTCCTTCAGAGCCTGTTATTATTTGAGCAAGCTATTGCCATTCACGCTGCACAGTGAACCCAGAGCATTGGTTGCATTTGCTGTACACTCCAGTGCAAAATGAGACTAGTCAAGGTCTAATGTAACCAGCAAAAGCTGGATAAAAATCTATACAAACTCAATTACGAATCAATTTGAGTTTGTGTCAGACAGTCTGGTGCCAACAGAGTGGATTTTTTATTAACTTATGGTCTGGGAAGAATGAAACATGTTTCATTTGTGTACTTCACTATATTGCTTCATGATTCAGAGGAAGGGTGGTCGCAAAAGGAGGGTTGCCTTGACAATTTTTAGACTAACCCGAAAAAAAGGTGTTGTTTTCAATGTTTTCAATATTTACCATCCTGACTGCACTGCAATGAGGTGGAAGGCCCATTTGTTGCCATCAGTCGTTCATTCATCTTGATAAAATCCTCTCCATTTGAGGACAATGGGAGTTCGTTTGAGGTCACATGGATTTTACAGTGCATCGGTCTGTCCTGCATTTGAAATTAGGTCATTACCTTTAATATTCATGAGCCATTATGACAACTCCCTGTTAGTCTTTGTCAAGATCTATGTTAATTCTGGAATTTGCCACACAAGGGCCTGTACTTGAAATTCTTTACCCCTGCAAATGTTTGGTATTTAAAAAATACGTAAAATACATGGAAATGTAACACATTTTCCTAACGTAGTTCTTCACAAACAACATTTGGATTTAATAATACATTTCATTTATAAGAGCCTTTCAAACTTTCAAGGACATTTTCCAGTCACGGGATATGTTTTTCGCACATTTACGAATTGTATTTTTTGTATGTTATATGGATTCCTTATTAGAGGCTCTCATAGTCTACAGCTGTGATGGCTCAAGATATTGATTTGAGCTTGACAGCCAGGTCGCCAATGGGCCGCCACAAAATGTTGTCATTTTGCTCGGAGATAACCTGTGCGTCCCTCTAGAAATGACAGCTAAGTGTGTCGTGAAATGTAATGGTTCATTATACAAACCCTTGGCTTCGCAGGATTACAATCCAGCTGTCAATCAAGTCATTATTTGCAATGCCACTGTCATGATACTGTAGTGTGTCCAGAAAAAGCAACTGGACACACAAACAGTTCCCATTGGTTCTATTAAAAGTTGCCCTGCAGTATAGTTTGTTGTTTCCCCCTCCCCCCTAAGTCATAACCAATGCCACTTGGCAGGAATGGCTCGTTTGTCCCAAAAGGTCAATAAAGCACAAGCAAGAAATGACAGCATTTCCCCCAGACATTTATACCCAGAGTGTGATGACCTCTCATTAGTAAGAAAGTGGGTCACTAAGGATATAGTAGTTATCAAATGTTGAATGAGAAATGGAAGTTTGTGCCAACCCCATCTTGGGAAATGAAACAACCCTTGCAGTAGTCATTTACTACGTTTCTGCCATGAGCAACAGCATTAGTTTGAATCAGTGTGGACTGTTTGGAATGGCCCTTTTCTAACAAGATGAGAACATTTTTTCAGACTTTTGGTTAAACCTTGGTTGCATAGTATGTGACTATGCAAATGTGTCATGAATATGTCATTGATGTACTAATTAATTACTTCGGCAGATGGATTTCCCCTCTAAACTTATTTTTCGGCCATATAAGCCAAACAACATTTCACAGCAGTAAATTGGTATTATTTAACTCAGGTAAAGCTACTCAAAAATGAACATAGTTTCATGTATGTTCAGACAAAATGCTATTCCATAATTCGTCAGATTATAGGACCCACAATTTTCTTTGGTACAACACAGATATCCACAGTTGAAGTGTTAAACAATAGTTTAGAATATTTAGAGAATATATGGCTTACTTAGTGACTTTTTGCATGTACTGCAATATCTGATGCACTATTCCCCTGACTATAAATCAGTGCACCATCCATCAAATGTGGCTGTTATTTTAAGGTAATTGCTGCTTAAAGAGAGTGAATAGTACCCGCAGTATCAAGCTGTCATGGAGTCCATTTTTTTCCTCTTACTTTGTCTTACTTCCCGTTCTTTTTTTTTTTGCTCCCACAAGATGCTCAAAATCACAAGTGCGCTGTTGATGTATCTTGAAGATGATTATCCACTGCGATTTAGCTTCTCGAGTTTAACACGCCCAAGGGAGATTCATCACCCCCACCATAATAGACAAGAACAAAAGGAGGGAAGTGTGAAAGTGTGGCATGAATTCCACTGAGCTACAACAAAGAACACACTGAAATTTTCAACACCCAAACCAATCACCCCCCCACATACACACACACACATACTGTCTGTAGCGCGAATAAACATACTTGCCATGTGGGGATCACCATTCTCTTCTGACTTGAGGTGAGCTGTGCAGGCACGTTTTATTCAGTCTGCTTACAGCTGTCATTAATTTAATTGCAAGACTGTGTTCACGCACATACATTGCACATACACACATACATAGCACATGCATAGCACATACACATCATGTTCACATTTATTTATTTATTTATTTATTTATCTACTTACAGTATTTATTTAGTTAGTTTTCTGAATAGTCATTCTTTCTCAGAAAACTAACTTTTTCAGGAATTTGCTGAGATGGAAAAAGAAAATTCCAATTCAGATTTGACAATTGAAAATTATCATACAGTACATAGTATTAGATGCTTCGTTAGACATTCAGAATTTCTGATAACCCAAAAAAATACTTTATTCAAATGAGAGTGACCTTGGAGGGGGGCCACTCTATGCCTACTTGTGCATGGCCTCATTATTTTTGTAGTTTTTTGATTGTCCACTGTTTGATTTGATCAAACCTCTCAATGTCCAACAGAAGAAATATCTGCTCGGCTTTGTACAGATTTGCTATTGGTATATCTTTAAACATCCTTCATGAATCTGTTTTTTTTTTCACAAAGTTATTTGAATGTTATATGACTGGGCTTAGTTGGACCAGGGTACATGCACTAGGTGTAGTTTGGCAAGTTGTCATTGAAAATCATCCCAGGACTGATTTAAAACAAGTCCAGGGTGTTAGTCTTTGGCCTGAGGCTCAAGCTGTACTTTGCTGTTTTAAATTTACATTCAAGTGCCATCTTCAGGACTAATTCCATTTCCCAATGACGACACGCATGATTTATTTGTTTTATGGCTCCCTTTGCTATAAATGCTTTTGATGAGGAAAAACAATGGATACAGCTTAAATTATCATATATTGCTTTCCCAGCAATTTAAAATGCACGTTTACGCTGGCAAACACATTTTGGGTGGAGTTTGTTTTCCACAGTTTTAGTGGGAAAGATATAAAAATACTCCTACTTTAACCTTTCTGTTCCATCGATCCATATTGGCATTCAGTCACTCATCTCCATACAAACACAAACGCGCACACACACACTCACCCATCCAATCACACACCCACACACACACACACACACACACACACACACACACACACACACACACACACACACACACACACACACACACACACACACACACACACACACACACACACACACACACACACACACACACACACACACACACGCACACACACACACACACACACACACACACACACACACACACACACACACACACACACACACACACACACACACACACACACACACACACACACACACACACACACACACACACACACACACACACACACACACACACACACACACACACACACACACACACACACACACACACACAAAACATATACACACACACATCACACTTATACCGAGTGTGAAATAGATGCTTTTTCTCCCTGTCCTTTTTCTCCCTGCCAATTCCGACATTTAACGATTTATCTCTTAAATGAGAACCTGTGGTAAACAAGCTAATATGTTTGGCGATGCTCACGGTCATGGCTGAATAAAACACTTGACAACGCTAAGCCCCTGAATCTTCCTATCTTTCTCTGGCAAAAGGCCTCTTTCTTCCTCCCTTCAGGGGTTCTTCATTGTTAATCCGACCGATCGCGTTCTTCGAGCTTTTCTTTTTCCCCTCTGCAGGGTTGTGGCCAGACATTTGTCTTGTGTGACCGAGAGTTCATTATGCGATTGGCGACCAGCTAATGCAACAACGTACATCACGTGTCCCATCCGGCCATCGACGCAGCACTCTGCTCCTGTTCCTTCTCTTTTCCACGCTCTTGTAGAGTCAGTCTGTTACCTCTCCGGTGGTGACAGTCTGTCTCATCGGTATTTAATTGTTTGTCTTGCGAAACCCCTTTTAATTGAAACTGCCCTCTGAATGAAAAGATGCAATGGCCTTATCTAATTATCAATATTGTGGATCAGATCTTAGGGTTGTTTGATCTGTTGGAATTGTCATTGCCTGCATTAACGTCTGCTTCATTTTGTCATCTTATACAAATGTACATTTAGATGAAGTTCTTCCATTGCAAGTCAAGCATTTTGCTTTTATGGGTGACAGGACTGCTGCTGCTTTTGGTTGCTTGAAAAGGGAAGTAGACTACACACTGTTGCTATTTGTAATAAAAGAAGTATGGTAAAGGATATTACATGATAATGCAAATTCTGTAAAAAGTAATTGCAGCCGGATGTTATTTTAGTTGACCCACTTACAATTTGGGTTACAATGCAATTTATCATAAAAACAGTCATTCTCAAAGACAAGGATTCAACTTGCTAACCCACACAGCGATAACAGTGGAGTGTTTTGAGGTCAATCTTCATTGTATGTGTTTATTTGTTTACAAAGGTTAATCTTCATTTTATGTGTTTATTTGTTTAGAATGTATTGCAAAATATTGTCAACCAACTTATGAAAAAACTTCTATCTGTTTTAAGAGAATTTCACATGACAAAAAACATTTTTGGGTCGGGGTGAAACGGATTAATGGCATTTCCATTCATTTCAATGAGGAAATATGATTTAAGATATAAGTGTTTGTAATTAAACTAATTTGTCAGGTTGCCACTATATCTCCTCTCATAGTTGGGGACACAATAGAAGTGTTCCCTCCAGTCCAGAAATCACCGTACACTTGTGTGTTGCTTTGTGTAAGCGGATTCGGTAAATGATACAACTACTGGATAGAGTTGAGGTTTTTTCTTAGGACTGCCGTCTTGGTCAGAGGGAGAAGGCAATTGACATGTGTGCCTGTCGTAGGGTCTCATCTGATTGACTTGCAGCAAGCAGCGCATGCTCCTTTGGTCTATAGCCAGTTATCACCAGTCGAACAAGCAAATATGATTTGCTCATATCATTACAACTTGTTGATGAAAAAAAATGATTGGTGGGATTGAATTTGATTGTCCGAGAATACAAATGGCATGCCCCTGTCATGTTACATCAACCCCCCTTCATGAAGGAATTTGTTCACTGCTAACAAATATAGTGGTGTATGGTACTTATAAATCAAGGTTTTTGATTTTTGTATGTTTTCCTTTTTAATCGCTTTGCTAATGCTTATGTCTCATCTCAACCGATGTAAGACTTTTGAGTCATAAGTCAAGTTAGAGCCATTTTCGTTGGCCTTGTGTGTTTTTGAAAGAAATGGTTGTGCTGCAGTCTCATCAGTCAGCATAATTAGGAAACTCCTAATTTCTCATTTCACTGGTTCTGGTCCATTAGACACTGATTCAGATATCCCGTAATTCGGCCAGTAGGAATGTGCAATTTAAATTATGGACAATTTGTAAAGTATCTGTGCACACACATGATATTTACATGCACAACTTGTGCGATAACTGAATAAAAACTAAATAACTTTTGCCGAGGACATTATGTGGGCATTGGGACATACATCACTTGGGCAATGTAAAAATAAAAGAAAAACAGAAAAAAAGTAACTCGTGTCCATCAAGTGTGCTTTGGTCTGCCAATGGAAATACATTCACATCACCTATGACCTTGGTTCAATACCGGTGCTTGTAGCACAGCATGCAATTTAATCCGACTCAGCAGGCCGAATTCAATTTGAAAAAGTAAAGAAAAGTAAACAACCGCATGCAACCACCTTTCAAAGCAGAATAAAGTCAAAATTTGCTGCACAAGTTTGTATTTAACATGTGCATGGGATCATCACAGTAAATACAGTATATTTGTGTGTGTGTGTGTGTGTGTGTGTGTGTGTGTGTGTGTGTGTGTGTGTGTGTGTGTGTGTGTGTGTGTGTGTGCGTGTGTGTGTGTGTGTGTGTGTGTGTGTGTGTGCGTGTGTGTGCGTGTGTGTTTGTGTGTGTTTGCTTTGCGCATGTGTGTCTGTGTGTGTGTGTGTCTGTGTGTGTGTCTGTGTGTGTATTGTGGGGTTGAATGTGGAGAATCAATACCATTCAATTATTTGGCAAAGGGCACTGATTATGCTCCAAACGTCATTTCAGTCATTGACGAATGTTTATTATTAAAAAAAAGTTTCTTGCAATGAATGATAGGTGTGATTAAATCTGTGTTATGTCTAATGTATTAATTAGCTTTACTTTACACATACATTTGCGGACTTTATTATTGAACAAGAGACAATATGTAAAAGTAATGTATATATTCATTAAAGAAAAATAAGAGCAGAAACCACATCAGCAATTATATTTACTTTTTACCAAAATTGAAATTGGTGTCCTTGAAAGTCAAATTCATGTAATCAAATTCCCTTTTTATGAAACAGATTTCTCATGGTGCAAAGAGATTCAGGTGTCAAGATAGTGAAAAATGTGAACAGAAGGAAGTTAGGACAGCAGATGGAGGGGTGTGCGGAAAGGTGAACGTTTCCGGACGTGAGTGAAATGCCACGTGGCACTCAGACGACCCGCCGGAGCTACCTGAGACTTGAATCTGAGTGAAACAGGAGTGCTTTGTTGACAAGCCGTCACTGAGAGACTCCGACAAGGGCTTTCAGCAAACCACCGTCTACTCTTGCCATACCCGCCCTCCACTCTCTCCCCCTGACACACCCGCCAGAATCCTACACCACAATGTATGTCACCACCGTCATTAGCGTTATTGCTGATCACGTACACAATTGTCTCAGCCAAATCTACCAGGCATACATCAATCCTCAACAAGCTTTTCTTTCCGATGATTGATCTGAACTCGATCTTTTTTTTCACATTCTTCTTTTATAGACCTTGTTTGTCTACTTTCACCATCTTTGTGGCGTGTGAATGCCTAAATGTTTAAGGCCCGCTCTCAAAATCTTGTGTGAGAAACTACCGGCCAGATGTTGCGGTCTGCAGATGAAAACTGACAGCTTGCTTTTGAGCTGTGTTGACAGATACGAGGACAATGTGTCATAAACAGGTAGTGGTGAAAAATTGCCCTTATTATATTTGTTGACAGTCATGCTTTTGGAATTCAAAGTTGTAAATTTCATAGCAACTGATTTTCTGTGAAAGATATCTCTTTTTGACAGTCTTGCTTGCTTTATAGCGGCTGGAATAAGTGTCTGGTCATAGAATTTGGTACAGGTGCATAACTTCTGCCAAAAAAAACTCATTTTGCTTTATTCTGATAGAGTATTGAAGAGGTAATAAACAATGTCTTACTTTGGAGCAGCTAAAAAAAATATTGAAATCCAATTTTCAAAGTCTTGATAAGGTGTAATACCCTTAATTATCTGAGATCACCTGTTTGACTCGATCCACAATCACAATGACTTGACACGCATGTTTTTGCAATGTGAAAGTAAACCGCAGGACTCAGAATCTTCTGACATTTCTATATGCATCGAAGTAAAAAGAAAACAAAGTAATGTAGTTTATTCAATATATTGTAAGAATGAAAATTGTAAAGAGCAGTACAAATTATCCCAAAAAGATTTTATCAACATTGCAGGGATAATACTAGTGGGCTTCAATCGGCAGTACATATGCACCTAAAAGCTAGCAACCACTCATTTGACGACAATGAAGTTAAAATCTTAGCAAAAGAACATAGATGGTTTGAAAGGGGAGTAAAAGAGGCGATTTTCATAAAACAACAAACCGGTTTGGTGGGGTGAGGTTCAATTTGGATCGTTCATACAATAGCCTGCTGAGGCAACATAGGATCAGTAATACTGATGAGGTGATGCCGGTCAAAGTGGGGCAATCAGGCCAGTTGTTAGTCAGAACGACATGAACTATCAGTGGACCAGCTGCAGGGAGTAGTGCTTTGCTCCCCCCAACCTGAGAGCAGGGACCTATCATAGCAGAGTCTGTCACCGCCATGTCTGGACAGTAGGGATATATATAGGGCCTAAGCTACCAGTAAGACTTTAGTTTGCTGACAAAGTTTCTTGGATAAGAAGCGAAACGTCCGACCCCTTCAAAGAAGTACAGATGAAACCTTTTCATTGATGGACCACTCCTGTACGACTGAGAGCTTACACAGACGTACAGTAAAGTCTCGTTATATCGATATTCAAGGGAGTCCGAAAAAATATCGATATAACCGGGACTATCGATATATCCGACCCTGTTTGCATGTAATTTTCTCCTTGCGTGCATAGAAGTAGTATCGATATAACCGGGACTATCGATATATCCGATATCGATATAACGAGACTTTACTGTATATGCATAGAATACTTTGTTTTCACCCCTCCTTTCAATTTTGCTGTTGTAGATTGAAAATTTCCCCATTGTGGGACTACTAGAGGCTTTCTGAAAAGCTTCATGGCACGGTGAGAACATGCATACTCCACCCAGGAAGGCCTCAGCCGGATTGAAATCCTGCACTTCTGCACTGTGAGCGTGGCGTGCTAACCAGTCGACCATTATACTGTATGTCTATTTTTTAAGAGTAACAATGCAACGCCGCTGTACTCTTCCATCTTGGAATGTGAGTCCTGTTATTTTATGTAATTTAATATTTGAGGCTGCTCTTTTTGGGTTAAGGGTCACACACACACACACACACACACGCAAACACACGCACACACGCGCAACACACACACACACACACACACACACACACACACACACACACACACACACACACACACACACACTACACAACACACACCAAAGAAAACATGTTTACACAGTTCATACACTGATCAGATCTTGCGAGGTAGACTAAAGTGTCCCATAATGCAGTGTCTTTTAACCTTTTTTGAACCAGGGCACGTTTTTTACATTGGATTTTTTTTGCGGCACACCACGAACCATCTCGCAGGAAAGAGGCAATCAGTGACGTGTTGCCACACGGACGAATATGAAATTACCCTCTCAGTCTTTTCAGCACGGACACAGGACAATTAAATAATATTGTCAGAAAATGATTAATAAATGTTTGCAATTTTTTTAATTTGAAAAAGGGGCATTGGATCGTTTCTCACGGCACACCTGACGATTTCTCACGGCACAGTGGTTGAAAATCACTGCCATAATGGACTTATTGCCAACAGGTTTCACTGTATACAGTAAAACCCAACAAGTTGAAAGTACTCCAAATTTATATGGCAACTGATTACGTCAAAATTTTTGAGTACAGTTAACTCAAAATGTTTGAGTAGAGTTAACTCAAAATGTTCAAGTAGTTTACTCAAAATGTTTGAGTAGTGTAAATAAATTTTATGAGTTTGTCTGAACTTAAAAGTTATGAGTTTGATTGAGCTTAAATGTTATGAGTTTGTTTGGACATAAATGTTATGAGTTTGCCTGAACTTAAAAGATGTACTTTCAGTTTACTCTAATGTTTTCTTAATTTTTAAATTAAAATTAGTTTTTATATTTAAGCTTAACCAACTCAAATTTATAATGTTTCATGAAAACATATATTCATGTATACTGTACTTACATTTGCCTTCTATGTCTAAAAACAAAAACACACCTCACGTCTGTTTTAGTTCACATTTTTTTAATTAAGGTTTAAAACAACCTTTGATAAAACAAATGATAACAGTACCAAAATACACAGCATGTCCACGTACCAAAACAACAAATAAACCCCTGAGAAGATGTGAAATAAACACAACAAAACAGAAAAAAACAACAAATTATACTCTGCTGTTCTGTTAAAAAAATAAATTCTTTGAAAAGCATATACTTGAATAAATACAACCGAATACATTTCAATGTACTCGTTATAAGGTGCAAATCAAGGTAAAACTTACTAAAAACAAACACAGTATTCCTGAAACGAAAAAAGACATTTTGGTGGAATCCAAGTTTACATATCAAAGTATTAATATAAAATCAGTCACAAACAAGTATAAAAAAGCAGAGTAAAACTGAAGTTACTTATCGAGTGTTGCTTTGTTCCGTAATATTGGAGGCACTGGTGCCTTCAATATTGCGGAACAAAGCATTTTTCAAACTTAACAAGCGTGGTTTGAGTGGTCTGTTATCATCAAGACACAGCAGTATTTTCTGAATGAAGGTGAATGTGAGGATTAATTTTCTTGGATAATCTAAATGCAATGCATACATTAAACCAAACAAGAGGAGGTGTGCATCAACCAACCTGGGGAGACATCTCACAATAATGCCATCTTCTATCACAATAGAAATGCTGTCGGGGTTAAATAAGATGGCACTAGTGAGGTTGTCAGTTGTTACGGAGAAAAGTGCGACAGGAGTGTTTTCAATGTCTGGATCCTCTTCCCACTGCAAAATACACACAAACGTTCACATACAGAATAAAGTAAAAGGTTATAGCATATATTGTGGCCATAGATAGACATTTGTGTTAAGTCAGGTAATACATACATTGCATGTCTTGAAGAACTCGGAGTCATCTTCGCCCGAGTATCCAGGGATGTAGAACACAGTTTGCATCTCCAGTCCATGTTAGGCCTGCAATTACATTAAACATTTTTCAAGAATCAGTACGTGTTTGGATAAGCAAAGAAAAGTTGGTGTGATTCTAGTGGGTCCAAATTAAAGACAGTTACGGATTATTATAGCTCAAATCCAAGCATGTCCTTCGTAATAGTTTGGAACCTCCGCACTATCCCTATTGCAATTTAACAACTGCATCACTGTAATGATAAATGAACATCAGTTACTGGTAAGAGCAGAGGAGAATGTGAGACTTGAGATTGTTTTTATTAAAGAAAGAACAATCAATGAAGTCTCAAGTAATGGTGTAAAATCCTCCAATATATGTTAAAAAGGTAAAATTCTGTTCAATATAAAAATACCTACATGTAGTATGATATTCATCAGGTAATTAAGAATATAGCATAAATAAAAATGTAAACATACCTTCGATAATGGTGGTGTTGCTCAATTTGCACCCGGGGGCTGAAAGGTTGAAGAGAAAAAAACATGACAATGAATGTAATCCTTTAATTTAATAAAACACATTTATCCATGTTAACTTTTTAAGTTTAATACATCTAATGTACCAGATTAAATGATGCAATCAAACCAGTCAGGCGTTTGCAGTTTGATGACTTGCCTTCCAGCAGCTCTCTCGGTATCCTTATTTATGCCAAAAATACATTTTAAAAAAAGGTCATGTTTAATTTACACATGCATAACCATTTAAACTGCATCAATTGTACATATTCCAATCCACTGTACATTTTTTGGCTATCATTATATTTACTTAGTGCATTCTTAAAACTGCAGCACTACCGCTGCATGTGTATAGATAGCTTAAGCCTATAGCTTGTGCTGGACAATGACACGCGGTCCTGTCGTTTGCAAACAAAGTTAACTCAAAGCACTAACCTGCTGGGCGTTGCAGCCACGGTGTGGAGGATTTCGTGTGACCCTTTTATATAAACCTTAATTTTACACCCATTTGACGATTACTCTCGGACCTTCGCGGACACAAACATAACCTGCAACAGATATTACTCGGCCACCGCCCAACTAAACCTGCGCGGTACTATTCTCTAAATAACACTTCTGTGTCTTTCAACAGACAAGAGACGTTTAAGAAAAATTCATACATATATCGCCACAGCGCTTAACATAGGAGAAGTCCCGGGCTCAAGACAACGCAGCTGAAAGAGTGGATGAGAAGGCCTCAGTCGCAAGCACGACCACGGACTAACTAACTAACTTGTGAAAGACTAACTTGTGAAAGGCGGCAAGTTTCACAAACTGACTTTCCAATTTTGCCGTCGACACAACAAAATATCCCTTTTCTGTGCACCGACTACAGCATTGATACACTGGGTCCTTGTAATATGAAATAATGTTGTTTGTCTTCTCACCTGAATTCGTGGGTCTCTGCACGCTTCAGCCGTCGAGAAGTAAAAATGGCTCCGGTGAGACCGCGCCCGGTGAGACCACGCCTGCGGTGACGTCATCACGCAGCGTTCTGCCGTTTACTCAAAATATATAAGTATACGACAGCCATGAACTCAAAAGTATTGATTTACTGCAAATTAAAAACGCATGACTATTCAGAAAACTCAAAACGTTTAAGTTTTTGAAACAAAAAATCGGCTTTTGAATTGACTGACCTCAATGACTTTGAGTCAGTAGTACTGTTCGGGTTTATAGTAATTTTTGAATGAAAGGGGAATACGTCCAATTTTTTTGATCTGCCCTAGATGTTGAACTTTATGGCACCTGAAATAATTTACTCATGTTTGACGCCCTATTTCAAAAGGTTTCTTTGAATGTGAAAGTGTCAAAGGGTTTGAGGGCTTTTTTCCCTGGCATTTTTATGAGCACAACAAAATGCTCTTCATTCATAGACTGTGCTTCTCAACAGGCGGTGGATATGACCGGTTTGAAGAGGTTGGAGATGGTGCTGGAGGTGAGCAGTCATCTAGTAGTATCAGGTGTAGAATTTAAGGTTATTAACTACTCAGAGCCCCTGAAGCCAGACCATCCTCTGCCTTACACGATCATTCTGTTTAATTTTACAGGCAGCAATCATGACTTTTCTTTAGTGAAGCTAAGTCCCTATCTCTTGCCTACCCTTGTCTATATTTTGCCAAGGTGAAAATTGACTGTACACCGAGAAAAGCCTACAATCGGTTATTGAATCATTTCCTAGGTCATGTCAGAGGGAAACAACAACCATTTACACCTTCTTCTCCATGCTTACTACTTAATGCAGCTGGCACTCAAAGAGATTGACACATGACTTAATGCTCGCATGCATGTGCACTGATAGCATGCGCTCACACAGTGGCTGACTGTGCACAGTAATATGCTCAGGACCCTGTGGAAGGATTAACAGCTCATTTCAGTGACTATGCAGTTAGCCCTCATTGGGTCCCCAAGGAGACAGGCAGCTGTGTGTGTGTGTGTGTTTGTTTGTGTGTATGCGTGTGTGTGTGTGTGTGTGTGTGTGTGTGTGCGTGTGTGTGTGTGTGTGTGCGTGTGTGTGTGTGTGTGTGTGTGTGTGTGTGTGTGTGTGTGTGTGTGCGTGTGCGTGTGTGTGTGTGTGTGTGTGTGTGTGTGTGTGTGTGTGTGTGAGTGTGTGTGTGTGTGTGTGTGTGTGTGTGTGTGTGTGTGTGTGTGTGTGTGTGTGTGTGTGTGTGTGTGTGTGGCAAGGGAGGTGAGGTTCCATGGCATATATTTTTTATTTGAGACCACCAGGCATATTCGATGATCGAACACCACTTTAACCATTACATGCCACCAGGCTTATGTTGGGCAGCTGAATCGCTCCTCTTTCATATGATATCTCCATTTAAACAAACTACATAAGAGTGATGATTCAGAAAGAGTACGTGACATGGAAATTCATGAGATGGACAATCTTAAGAGATCAGATTCCATTTTAAGGAAGGTTCTGGTTAATTTGCAAATAAAAACATAAATGTTTGTCCCTTTTCTCAAACAAGTAGTCTTGGTTCACATGGCAGAGACTTTGTGATATCATTGCATGCTAAACCGGTAAGTTTAATTACATTTTTCCCAGACAAACTGCTCTTGTGACTTTTTGTTATAGAACCCGGGTAGGCCTTATTATGAAAATGCACGAAAACTAGAGTCAAATAAATATTTAATCACTCTTCTGTCAGTTGAGCTGACTGGGTTTCTTGACACATGGCTTCTGGAGTAAAACCTTGTGAATCTGAGTTCAGTTGACCTGCACCGTAGCCTCAAATCAACCTTCACTTGTACACACTCATTTTCTTGGCCAACAATACTGAACGGGCTAGTTCATGTATCAATGCTGGCCTTTTTTTTAGCATTGGTGATTTTTTTATTATATTTTTTTGGGGGTGGGGGCAGTGTGTGGGTGGTTCCACTGAACATGTTGGACTTTGTTGTTACAGGTTAGTAGGTCTCATAATGAGAGTAAGCGTCTCCAAAGCAAACATTCGTAAGCTTGGGAATTAGAGGAATAGAGGAAGTCAAGACAAAATATGTCGTCTGAGGCTTTCAGAAAACAAAGTAGCACATTATAACAACTGCCAAACTGGAAATTCCCAGCCACTATGAGTCAAATAGAAAAAAAATCTAAAAGTAATTTAACTTGTATGTTTTTTTTTCCAACAAACTAACCTTTTTTGGTAGGATTCTATCCATTTGTATTTTGTGCATATAATTAATGACCTGTGGGGGGCATTTACACGAGAACGAAGACTGGTGGTGAGAATGGGCTCCAACGCACAGTTGGTTATCTCCCTAATCCAATCTATACCTATGGTGCTGGCAATGCTGTTCCAGTGCTGCAGCAGCAGGGGAGTGCTTTGTGAGGAGAAGACGGCTGTTATAACTTGAAGGAACCCAAACCATTCAGTAGCTTCTATTTCTATGATGCCACCCAGTATGAGATGGAGTGGAGTTGTGATGCCAAAGGTTAGCATTTAATCGCTTGTCATATTCAATAAAGAGATGACAAAACCACAATGAAATAATTTGTGAAAGTCTAACACGATATGCTTGGATATTTTTATACCATTGAGCGGCATGGTGAGTGACTGGTTAGCAAACCACTCTCAAAGGGCAGATCTGTGTTGTTCAATTCCGGTTCCGGACCTCTTGTGTAGAGTTTGTGTGTTCTCCCCGGGTGGTCCGATTTCCTCCTACATTCCAAAAACATGCATTTGAAGTGATGGCTAAGTCAAGATTGTACACTCGGTCTGACTTTGAGAGAAAATTGAGTTTTATGTCTTCCCTGAGATTAGCTGCCAACCGGTTCAAGGTGTACACCTGCCTGGAGACAGCTGGAATAGCCTACAGCAGGCCCACCACCCTCTTGGGGATGAACCGAATTGAAAATGAATGGATGCCTGGATAAATATCATTGAGGAAATTAATATTTGCTGATTAAAGTTTCAATTGTCCCCTCAACACTGTTGAGCATACCCCATCAGGTACTTTATTTTCTGGTAAGGTGGATTTTCAAACTGTTTCCATATATAAGGCACACCTTCAATGAATGAAAAAAGTATTCCAAACATAATATATAAATCTATAAAATGTGATATCATGAGAGGCTGGCTCTCAGCGGGACGGGACAAGAAGCGCAATGGACGACAGGTTTGGATACAAACAAAAGGTTTTAATCAAGGGTTCCAGGGGGGATGCACAAGCAACAATGGTTTGAATAGTGTCTCTTCCAATACTTATCAAAATAAAGTCTCTTGTGATACTTAAATCCAGATAAAGTCTCTTCTGCTACTTAAATCCAAATAAAGTCTCTTCTGGTACTTAAATCCAAATAAAGTCTCTTCTGAGGTAAAACTGAAGACGGAGTTCTTTACAAGAGTCTCTAGGCCTCACCCCTCTTGACGTCCTCGTCATGTAGCCTAGCCACCTTAGCTAGGTTTAAATCCAGTGTCCAGTCGTGTGGTCCCAACTGGCAATGAGTTCCACGCAGCAATCAACTTCTCCACAGAGCACAGCAATCGAGCTTGTCTTTCCCCAAGCTCCACACTCAGAGGCTCTCTGCCTTAAAAGCCCTGCTTTCCAATCAAGCCCTGATCAGCTGCAGGTGTGTGGGTTTAATTGCTGCCTTCCACCAGGTGGGGCCAAGACTCTCTCTGGGTGGAGCCATCTTAGGGGGATGTATTTGCCCTCCAGGACACAGCCTCTCGTGACATCACAAAAAGTTTTCCAAATATAAGGCACATCACATTATAAGTTGATACAGTAGAGGCTAGGGTTACGCAGGGGGGAATGGGAGTCGGTGGCTGCTGAAATTAATTGCAAGACCTGTTGAGGCTCAATATTACCTCACATATAAGGTGCACCTGCATAAAAGGCTTTTGGGTGTGCCTTATACACCGGAAGATACTGTAAAAAAACATATTTTACTCTTCACTACTACTTCACTACTCCAGAGCAATGGAGAGTGTGGAAAAGAGGTGAAGAAGCGTGTCCAGGCAGGCTGGAGCGGCTGGAGAAAAATGTCAGGTGTGACGTGTGATAGAACGGTTTCAGCTAGGATGAAAGGAAAAGTGTATAAAACGGTGGTCAGACCAGCCATGATGGTTGGACTGGAAACAGTGCCACTGAAGAAAAGACAGGAAGCAGAGCTGGAGGTAGCAGAGCTGAAGATGTTGAGGTTTTCTTTGGGAATGACCAGGTTGGATAGGATCAGGAACGAGTACATTAGAGGGACAACTAATATTAGAGGCTTTGGAGAGAAAGTCAAAGAGGCCAGACTGAGATGGTTTGGACATGTCTAGAGGAGAGAGAGTGACTATATCGGGAGAAGGATGCTGCCTTGAACTGCCAGGCAGGAGACCGAGAGGAAGACCGAAGCAGAGGTTTATGGATGTGGTCAAAGAGGATCAGAAGGTAGCTGGTGTGAGAGAAGAGGATGCACAAAACCGGGATAGATGGAGGACATTGATTCGCTGTGGCGACCGCTGAGGGGAACAGCCGAAAGGAAAAGAAGAAGACTCTTCACTACTCCCTACTTAATGTTGTGTGAGTACGGTCGCTGCCTATCTTGTCACCCTAAGCATAATTCATTATCAGCCAGTTCAAGACAGGATGTTTTTTTTTATTACAGCTTTATACAGGTACAGTAGAGTGCCAATATGTTATATTGTAAATGTTATTAAATATTATGATGCAATGTTTTTCAAACTCTTATTCCTTGTGGAAAACCAAGTGATACGGTGACCTCATGGCTGATTCCAAAACCTGACAGCAGGCTAGCGTGCAATATTTTTTTTAGTTTGATAGTCTGCTGACGCACTGGCGTCCACGCCGTTTAAAAAGCAACCCACTCTCCTGTGTTTTATGTCTTGTTTGTGTGTGTTTGTGTGTGCATGTGAGTGTGTGTGTATGTGTGACTGTGTGTGTATGTGTAACTGTGTGTGTGCGTGTGCGTGTGCGTGTGCGTGTGTGTGTGTGTGTGTGTGTGTGTGTGTGTGTGTGTGTGTGTGTGTGTGTCCAAAAAACAAAGACACTTCAATGGACCTTAAATGTTTATTAAACACAGCTGCACATTTATTCAGTCTGTGGCTCACACTGTATATTGCACATCTTCCAATTGTAGTCGTATTTATGCTGACTATAGTGCAGCCTTTTCTTTTTTTTCTTGTCCCACTCAGTATGATTTGGAATAAAAATCAAAAGTTACTCAGCACTCAGAAACAAAGATATACAACTGTATGCTGTCAGAGATCCATCTATTCCAGTCATTCTTCTACTTAGACACTACTGAGGCTACCGGAAAGTCCTTACTTCATTGTTCTTGGCACAACAGCTGTGATTAAATGAGTCCATTCCAAAGTGCTCACCCTTCGCCTAAGTCCGAGCTGTTTCCACTGTTGCCTCCTCATTGACCGCATGACCATTGTGGCCGAGGTATTCACTGGTAAGACACACAAGAATGCAGTGGCAGCTGAGCTTTTGCCACATGGTGGCCTTGCTGGGAAAGCTCGTGAACTCAATTCCAACAGCTTATGTTTAGCATGACAAACCAGTGACCTATGGGTTCATGCTCTTAATTTGGGGAGAACCACCCACATGCATAAATATTAACGGTCCCGACACAGCTCAATTTAATCTGTAAACTGCTTTCTTCCTCTCGTATGCCGTTATAACATGATGAGTCATATTGAAATGTTACCAATTAAATCAAAATATCTGGTATTTAGACAAATGTGTTCAGCATTGGGTAAAAAAAAAATAAAGGATTACGATAAAATGGAACGCAGTAGAGTAAATCCATCTAAACAAGGGTGACTAATCCGAATTTGTATCCACATCAAATTATATATTTCAATAGATACCTATCTTCTGCATTTCTGTCATTTTTTTGTGAAAATTGGGAGAATCTTTTTAGTGGTTTCCTATTATCACTCGCATATAATCAAAGTGATCCCCATGCACTCACTGTTGTTAATTTGTACTCAATGTGTAACATGCTTGTTCGGGAGTGTGAAATTTGGTTGTAATGTGTAATGCTGTGGTCATCCCTTCTGCCTGTTCTGAATGATCAAATTGCAAAACAGAAATGTTTTGACTAATCCAGCTCCAAGTTCAAGAGTGTTAAAGTAGTGTAGTATAGTCTCCTCACAAAATGGCACATGGGCTATAACATGGACGAAGCCAACAACAGTGTGGAAAGGGAAGAAAAGAGAAATATAATTGTATCACGTTAACCCAAATTAATAATAAATTACAATTCTCAACATATCCATCTCATTCATAACTAGCACCCAACAGCGTAATGCATCACATCTGTTTTTGTCATAGCACTGTCGTTAATGGGTCACAACTCCAATGCAAGCGTACTGTAACAGGCAAATAAGAAAAAAAACACCTTCCAGTTTTTCCTGACTACAATGTCAATTTTAAGGTAATTACTGGTTCTTTTATGTCAACACCACCGCACCAGTACTGAAATTGTCGTTCATACAAACTACTCCTTTGTGCTCTTTGTGGCACGCAAATAGCTGTTGCAGCTTGACAGTGAGGGTGCTGTCACCGCAACTGATCTGAAATGCGCAAGGAGTTGTTTTACTCATTTCTATTTCTGTTCTATCTTGGGTAGACTTGACAGGGGGAATAGTGGTCTTGATAGGCAGCAATGACATTCCAGGTCCATCACGAGAGCGTTGGAGTAAGTAAATTTCAGTCATTCCTGCAAAGAAAACATTTCATATTGAAGCATTGTTTATTACTATTTACCAATTTTCTACATGCATGTGAGACAGTAATACAGAGCAGTGCATCACGTGACCACAATCCTCAGTGTTAATATCTGCATTCGGACAAGTGATACAATGTTCGTATAATCAGATTCGTACCTAAGAAAATGGTGCCTGTTGTAGAGTGGCGCATATGCTTACAAATTGGCGTGCTTGTGTGTTAAGGCCCATACAAACAAGGTTGTGTTAAATGGCAGAAGAAAATATTATGTTGAACAGCCTGGAGTCACACCCCCTTAACCCCCGGAAGAAAACAGCATGGAACTGTCACTTGAGTCTGGCGTCATTATGGCTGCAGGTTTGAGTTCTTAGTGAAGGCTGACAACTTTATGATTTGATTCACTTGAGCTGAGAAGTAATTAAAAAGGGAAGATGGCAGTGAGACCTCATAATGAAAAGGTATTATGCATGCATTCTATTGCATGATGTTATACAAATGCGAAAAAATCTGTGTGCACTGAAGGCATACGAGGGCATAACCTGCATCATATATTTACAACAGTTCTTCATCTTTCAACAATCTAAACACAAATTCCCGGCTAGTTTTATAGGCATAGGTTTTCTACAGCAGGAAATAAATTAAAACGTAAATGGAAAAAAGAGGCAATAATGCTATTCCAATGGATGATTACTGAAATGTTTAAGACAATATTTTCTGCTTGTTTTCAGCCAAATGCTTCGAAAGTACTTGGAACGCCCTTCACGACGCAGATGGACAAGAACGCAAAGCATACCATACGGGGCAAAGTGTGGAATGTTATGCAATGGTGCTGTCAATCACCTTACCTGAACCCAAGTGAGCATGCATTTTACTTGATGAAAAGGACGAAGTTACATCATGCTGGATGAAATTCAGCATCTGGTGGCATCTATAAGTTCAAGACTTCAGGCTGCAACTTACTGCAAGGGATTTTCAACCAAGTATTGCAGAAAAATAATGTTTGGTTTATGACATTATATCTGTCCCATTACTGTTGCTCCCTTCAAAAGTGGTAGACTGCTTCTGCACCATTCACCTGATTAGGTAAAACATACCCTCAAATTAAAGGTGAGAGTCTGCATCAAAAAGAGACACATCCTGTTTGTTCCTGTCCGAATCATTCTTTAGAGTCCCAAAAAGATTTATATTGATGTCCTCATATTTATTGACACGCCATTTCCATAAATCAAGATTTTTTTGTTCCAGTAGATTAGCAAAGGCATGTGCTAAGCTCACATTACAGTCAAATGTTCCAATTTTGAACCTTGGAACTGGCCTTTCTGTTTACAAAAAAATCCTGTTCACAAAAATCCTGCATTTTTGTGGGAGGAAAACAATGCTCAATGAACATTACGCAAACAACTCATGGAAATAGGCATTTTTTGTGATTTCATAAATTCTGGAGCACTGTAGACACACTAGTCATGATAAAGTCGTGAGAGTTAACAATTTTGCAAAAATCAAATTGTCCATCTTAAGTGACAACCTCCGCGCCAGCTGAGCTAATGAAGCGCAAAGGCATTTCCCCCACGAATTTGAGACATACTATGAGAATGACCTAATATTAAAACAGTTCCTCATCAAGAGATAAAAATGTATATTTCCCATGCCCGAAGGCAGTCAATTAAATGACAAATATATCTAATGAACAATGCAAAACTAGTCAGACTTTAATCAAGTGGTGGTGGCGGGGTCCCAGTGCAGATGGAAAATGATTAACACAGTTAATCAAACATCCCAGTGTTAGGTTAAACACATCCAGCCTTTGCCATCATCTGAAATATGAATGGGATGCCTTGTACATTTCCATTTTTCCATTTCCTTTTAGTTTGGAAACGTTTATGGCGTTTATCATGTTGACCCGATTTATTCTGCTGCTTTCAAACAGGTACTTATGTTAGCCTGGACATCACTGACAAATGTCCTCTTTTTGAGAACAAATGCAGAGACATTTAAATGAGTTAACGTCTCCACCGTCACAAAACATTCTATTGAGATCCAGCTGGTCAAAGCATTAGTGAGCAGATGTACAAAGACGACCATATTTGTCTTAGGATTTAGAGGGTCTCAAAAAAGTGTTAGTACAGT